>NC_134065.1:3405934-3685296 GCF_965140245.1 Athene noctua | reverse complement strand
GCCGGGAGCCACCTGACGGCCGTGGTGGTCAGCGGGCGCTTCGAGGGGCTCCCCCCGCTGCGGCGGCACCGCCTGGTGCACGAGGCGCTGGGCGCCGAGCTGGGGGGGCCCCTGCGCGCCCTGGTCGTCGTCGCCAGGACCCCCCAGCAATGGGAGAGCGACCCCCGCGTGCCCCCCCGACCCGCTTGTCTGGGGGGGTCCAAGCGCGAGCGGCGCGGGGAGGACGAGCCGTGAGGACACCCACACCCCCCCACACCCCCCCCCTGTGATGCTGCTTCGTGGTTTTAAATCCCCGCGCACCCCCCCCGGGAAAAAAAAAAAAAAAAAACCGAAAAATAAAACAGTTCCCGCAGAAAAAGCGGCCGGAGGATCCTTCGGGGCGGGGCCTTGGGGTCACCTGCGGAAATTAATTTTTATTATTAATTATTTTTTTAATTTATTTTTTTTGTTTGTTTCGTTTTTATTTTTTGCTTTTCCCGGTGGTTTTGGTTTTTTAAATATTTTTTTGTTTGTTTCTTTTTTTTTTTTTGCTTTTCCCAGTGTTTTGTTTTTTTTTTTTTTAAAGGTGTTTTTTTTTTTTTCGTTTCGGTTTTTTTTTTTGCTTTTCCCACTGTTTTGTTTTGGTTTTTTAAAGTTTTTTCGTTTCTTTTTTTTTTTTGCTTTTCCCACTGTTTTGTTTTGGTTTTTAAAGTGTTTTTTTTTCTTTCTTTTTTTTTTTTTTTGCTTTTCCCTGTTTGTTTTGGTTTTTTAAAGTTTTTTTTATTTCGTTTCGTGTTTTTTTTTTTGCTTTTCCCACTGTTTTGTTTTGGTTTTTAAAGTTTTTTTTTTCGTTTCGTTTTTTTTTTTTTTTTGTTTTTTGCTTTTCCCAGTTTGTTTTATTTTGGTTTTTTAAAGGGGTTTTTTTGTTTCGTTTTTATTTTTTGCTTTTCCCAGTGGTTTGGTTTTTTAAATATTCTTTTTTGTTTCTTTTTTTTTTTCGCTTTTCCCACTGGTTTTGTTTTGGTTTTTTAAAGGGTTTTTTTGTTTCGTTTTGGTTGGTTTTTTTGCTTTTCCCGGTGTTTTGTTTTTTTAAAGTTTTTTTTTCGTTTCGTTTTTTTTTTCACTTTTCCCAGTGGTTTGTTTTGTTTTTTAAAGGTTTTTTTTTTGTTCTTTTTTTTTTTTTTTTTGCTTTTCCCAGTGTTTTGTTTTATTTTGTTTTTTTAAAGTTTTCTTTTTTTCGTTTCGTTGTTTTTTTTTTTTGCTTTTCCCAGTGTTTTGGTTTGGTTTAAAGTGGGTTTTTTTGTTGTTTCAGGTTTTTTTTTTTTTTGCTTTTCCCAGTGTTTTGTTTTTTAAATTATTTTTCGTTTCGATTTTTTTTTGCTTTCCCTAGTGTTGTGTTTTGTTTTATTTTTTTAAAGTATTTTTTTTCGTTTCGTTTCATTTGGTTTTTTTTTTTGCTTTTCCCAGTGTTTTGGGTTTTTTTTTTAAAGTTTTCTTTTTTCATTTCGTTTTTTTTTTGCTTTTCCCAGTGTTTTGGTTTTTTTTTAAAGTTTTCTTTTTTCATTTCGTTTTTTTTTTGCTTTTCCCAGTGTTTTGTTTTGGTTTTTTTTTTTTTTTAAAGTTTTCTTTTTTCATTTCGTTTTTTTTTGCTTTTCCCAGTGTTTTTTTAATTTTTTTTTCGTTTCGTTTTTATTTTTTTTGCTTTTCCCAGTGGTTTTTTTTTTTAAGTTTTTTTTTTTTTTTCCGTTTCGTTTCCTTTGTTTAATTAATTTACAAACATCTAAAAACTACAGCACGGCACGACTGCGAACGGACAGAACTACGGGGGGGGGGTGCCGGGGGGTGCTCCCCAAAGGACCAGCTACACCGAAAGGGGCCGGGGGGGGGGGGGGGGGGGGGAGCGCGGGGATGAGGAGGAGGAGGAGGAGGAGATGAAGCACACGCTGCTCATTGCTTAGAGAGGGTGGGGGCTGCCCTAAATATTGGGGGGCTGCTTGTGATATTTTTTTTTGGGGGGGGGGGGGGAAGCTGGGGGCCTCCGAAGCGCTTTTGCATAGACCAACACTTCCCATCCCTTGGTGGGGACTGGCCCGGGGGGGGGGACACACACACAAAACCCCAGGACCCCCCCCTTCCTCCTCCCCGTACCCCCAATTTTTTTTTTTTTTTTTTTTTTTGGGGGGTGCCGCTTTGTGCTTTGCAAACCGCTGGTGGTTTTGTGCTGTGGGTTGGCGGGGGGGGGGGGAAAGGGGGTGCAGGGGGGTTAAAAGTGTTCAAGGGGGAGAAAAGAGGGTGCGGGGGGGGGGGAAATGGGGGTGTAGGGAGCACCCTGTGCCCCCCCCCCATACACACTGCCCTCCCCCTCCGAAAGGAAACCCTTGAAAAACGAGGTTTTTAAAAAAAATAATTAAATGGCGGTTTTGGGAATCTGCACCCCAAAATTAGAGGAAGGGCCGGGGGGGGGGGTTTGCTGGGCTCGGGGGGGGGGGGGGGGGGGGGGGGGGGCTCTGCACCCCCAAGGGGTCGTTTGCTTTAAGGTGGTGGCACCCTAAAAATACCCCGTGACCCCGAGGGGTTCTGCACCCCCCCAAAGCGCCGTGTACCCCCCCCCCCAGAGGGTTGTGCCCCCCCCCCCAAAGCGCCGTGTACCCCCAAAAGGATTCTGCACCCCAACATGCAGCGCGCCTCACCCCCCCCCGTCCCCAAACACCCCCCCCAAACAGTCCCAGCACCCCCAGGGGCTGCTGCGCCCCCCCCCAAAAAAAAGGGTCCTGCACCCCCAAAAGACCGTCCGGCCCCAAAGCGCCCCCCCCCAAATCCTCCCTGAAGCGGGGGGGGGACACACACACACAGATGGAGATTTGCCAACCTCACCCCCCCGGGGGGGGGAAACTGAGGCACGGAGCCGCTACGGAGCCTTCCTCCTCCTCCTCCTCCCCAGGCGCAGTGGGGGTGACGGGGGGGGGCGCAGGGGGCTGTCCGTCCCCCCCCCACCTCGCAAAAAGCCGAGGCAACCCCTGACCCCCCCCCCTTCTACCCTTAGCCCCCCCGGGAGCGAGCAGCTTATTCACAGAGGGGGCGACAGCGAGAAAAGAAATTTGGGGGGGGGGGGGGCTTTGGAGGGGGGGGGGGTTAGGAATTTAGGGCGGGGGGGGGGTGTTGAGATTTGTGGGGGGGGGTCAAGTGCAAATGAAAAAGATCCCGAATGGTCCAAGAAGACGTTTCACAGTGTCTAACGAGACTAATTTTTCCCCCCCGTGTCCCCCCCCCGTGCCCGGAGCAGGGTTGGGGGGGGGGGGGGGGGCACACAGGGAGGGGAGGTGGGAGATTTTTTTTTTTTTTTTTTTTTTTGACATTTTTTTTTTTTTTAACGGAGGAGGGCGGTGGCTCAGGGAGATGGGGGGTGTATGTGTGTGTAAGGGGGGGTCCCCTCTCTTCCCCCCCCCCCGCTTTCTGCCGTCACTGCAGGACTTGCCCCCGCGTTTCGGGCAGTTTGAGGGCGAGGGAGCTGCCGAGCGCCAGCGCGGCCGATGCCAGGAGGATGGGCACGGCCTTGGTGATGCCCACGAAGGACGTGAAGATGCTGATGCCCAGCACGGCCGCCAGCTTGCAGAGAGCGTTGAGGAACCCGAATGCCGTCGTCCTGCCGAAAAAAAAAATAATTCAAAGAAAAAAATTAAAAAATTAAAAAATAAAATTAAAAAATTAAAAAAAAAAAAAAAAGGGAAGTATTCATCGAGGAGGCTGCACCCTCCCCGCTCATCCCCACGTGCCCCGCGGGGTGACCCGGGTGATGCAGCCGCTGCTCGGGGGCCTTGGGGACGGTGCCCGGTGGGACGCGAGGGGTAACCGGTGACAGGTGGCACCCGGCGCCCCACAACTGGCAGCCAACACCCCATAGCTGGCACCTAGCACCCTACAACTGGCACCCGGCGCCCCACAACTGGCAGCCAACACCCCACAGCTGGCACCCGGCACACCAGAGCTGGCACCTGGCACCCCACAACTGGCACCTGGCACCCCACAACTGGCACCTGGCACCCCACAACTGGCACCCAGTGCCCCACAGCTGGCAGCCAACACCCCACAACTGGCACCCGGCACACCAGAGCTGGCACTCAGCGCCCCACAGCTGGCAGCCAGCGCCCCACAGCTGGCACCTGGCTCCCCAGAGCTGGCACCTGGCACCCAGCACCCCACAACTTGCACCCAACACCCCATAACTGGCACCCGGCACCCAGCGCCCCACAGCTGGCACCCAACACCCCAGAGCTGGCACCCAGCGCCCCACAGCTGGCACCCGGCACCCAGTGCCCCACAGCTGGCACCCAACACCCCATAGCTGGCACCTAGCACCCCACAACTGGCACCCAACACCCCACAATTGGCATCCAACAGCCCAGTTCTGGCACTCAGCACCCCACAACTGGTACCCAGCACCCCACAAGCAGCACCCAACACCCTAAAAATGGCACCCAACACCCCACAACTGGCACCCAGCACCCAAAACATCACACCTGGCACCCCACATCTTGTACCCAGCACCCAAAACCTTACACCCGCCACCTGAAACCTCACCCCCAGGACCCACATCTGGCACCCAGCACCCAAGACCTCACCCCCAGCAGCCTCCATCTTGCACCCAGCACCCGAATCCTCCCCCTTGGCACCCCACGCCCCCAGCACCCTCCCGCCTCGCCGCGGTGGCGCTGGGTGCCGGGCGCGGGGTCCCCCCCGCACCTTTTGTCGGAGGGGTAGAGCTCCACGGTGAGCACGTCGAGGGCGTTCCAGGAGGCGATGCTGACGCCGCCGAAGAGGCAGAGCAGCGCGATCATGGCCGACTCGCTGTTCCCGAAGGAGAGGAAGAAGCAGCTGACGCAGGACATGACGCTGGAGCCGGCTGCGGGGTGGGGGGACACGGCCACGGGTCAGGGCTGGGACACGGGTCGCAGCACCCCCCCCTCCCCACCCGCCGCACCGGGGAGGGGAAACTGAGGCAGCGTTTTTGTGTCGGACGGGTCAGAGGTGAAGCGTTGAGCTTAGGCCCAGCTCAACGCCCCGATTAAACCCAACCTTGGATATTCCTTGGCCGTTCCCAGCGCTGGAGCACCCAGCGCCTCTCGGAGCACCCTAGCACCCCCAGCACCCCAAACCGCTCCCCCCCCAGCGCCCACCCAGCATGCGGAGGCGCCCGATCTTGTCCATGAGAAGCGCCGAGACGATGTTCCCGGGCAGGACGGCCAAGGTGCCCAAGAAGCTGACGAAGTAGATCATGTAGGCGTTGTTGTCGTCGCTGAAGTCCAGCTGGCAGCCCTCCTTGTTGTGCATGAAGGTGCTGTTAATCACCTGGCTGTTAATGAACTTGTACTCGAAGAGATCTGGCGGGATGGAAAAAGGGGTTTAGCGGGGTCACAGGGTCACACACACACACCCCCGGCCCTGTCACCCCCGCGGGGACTGTGAGAGCAACGGGGTCTAGAAAACCCTTTTCTCTTTGGGTATTCTTATTAGCAGGAATAATTAATAATTAGAGATGTGTTTATAGGTTCAATTAGCAGAGCAAGGTGCTCTAGGAACGGGACGGTTTAAGCAACTTTGAGAGGCGAGGTAATGAAAAGCTCGAGGTAGATGAAGTCCACGTTAAATCGAACGGTTTGAGTCTTTGCGCGGAAGTCTGAAAGTGAATTGTGATGGGGATGGTGCAGAAGATAAGATAAATATATATAAAATTTTAAAAAAAAAAGATAAATATATATAAATAAAAATATATAAAAGGATAAATGTATTAAAATATATTAAAAATATATATAAATATTAAAACATCAAAATATATAGATCTAGATCAATATCTAGATAAATATCTAGATCAATATCTAGATAAATATCTAAAGATCTAGATAAAGATAAACGTATTAAATAAAGATCTAGAAGAGAAAAACATTAAAATTAAGATCTAGATAAAGATATAAAGATAAAAACGTATTAAAGACATAAAGATCTAGATAAAGATAAAAGCGTATTGAAATAGATAAAGATCTAGAGGAAGAGAAAAACATTTAAATTAAGATCTAGATAAAGATCTAGATAAAGGTAAAAAGATTTTAAAGATATAAAGATCTAGATAAAGATAAAACATATTTAAGTAGATGAAGATAAATATCTAGATAAAGATGTAGATATGAAGATGTAAAGATAAAAACATTAAAATAAAGATATAAAGATCTAGATAAGGATAAAAACGTGTTGAAAATATATAAAGATCTAGATAAAGATAAAACCATAATGAAATATATAAAGATATAAATACAAAAACGTATGGAAATATATGAAGATCTAGATAAAGATAGAAGGATATAGATCGAGATAAAAACATACTGAAATATATAAAGATATGGATGAAGATCTAGATAAAGATAAAAACATTAAAGTGTATAAAGATATAAAGATCTAGATAAAGATAAAAACATATTAAAGTGTATAAAGATCTAAAGATCTAGATAAAGATATAAAAACATTATAAGTGTATAAAGATCTAAAGATCTAAAGATAAAAACATATTAAAGTGTATAAAGATATAAAGATATAAAAACATTAAAGTGTATAAAGATCTAAAGATCTAGATAAAGATATAAAAACATATTAAAGTGTTTAAAGATCTAAAGATATAAAAAGATATTAAAGTGTATAAAGATCTAAAGATAAAAACATGTTAAAGTGTATAAAGATATAAAGATATAAAAACATTAAAGTGTATAAAGATCTAAAGATATAAAAAGATATTAAAGTGTATAAAGATCTAAAGATAAAAACATGTTAAAGTGTATAAAGATATAAAGATATAAAAACATTAAAGTGTATAAAGATCTAAAGATCTAGATAAAGATAAAAACATATTAAAATGTATAAAGATATATTTATATATATCTTTAAAGCTATATAAAGATATATAAAAATATAAATATATAAAAATATATTGACTATATAAATACACAAAAATGGAAAAACGACGGGTTGATGTCGTTGTCGTTGGGCGCTCCCGGAGGCGCCCCCAGCGCTGGGGAACCCTCCGGACTGGGGTGTCCCCCCGCCTGGAGCCCCCACCTGTGTTGTAGAAGACGGTGGAGATGAAGGTGCAGTTCTTGAAGAAGGTGTTGCTGGACGTGATGTCCTCGAAGTAGCAGTCCTCGAAGAGCGAGTCCTCGAACGTCACCGACTTCATCTTCAGGCCGATGAACCTGGGAAGAGCGCGGGCCGTCACCCCCAGGCGTGCGCCGCGCGGGCGGGGCTCAGCCCCCCCGGCCCCGGACACACTTGTCGTTGAAGTACTCCCCGCCGCGGTGGATCTGGTTCTCCAGGGTGAAGTTGAAGGTGAAGTGCCGGACCTTCTCGCGGGTGAAGAGCTTGGTGCGCGAGGCGTACTCGATGTTCTGCAGGTGCTTGATCATGTCCGGGAACCACACCGTCAGCCCGTAGTAGCTGCGGGGAGAGAGCCCAGTGCTCCCAGTCCCGGCCCAGTGCTCCCAGTCCCGGCCCAGTGCTCCCAGTCCCGGCCCAGTGCTGTCCATCCCACTGCCAGTCCAACCCCAGTGCTGCCAGTTTCATCCCAGTGCTGCCAGTCTCATCCCACCCCATCCCATCCCACCCCATCCCATCCCATCCCATCCCATCCCATCCCAGTGCTGCATTGCTCCATCCCAGCACCGCCCATTCTATACCAGTCCCACCCCAGTGCTGTCCATCCCACTGCCAGTCCAATCCCAGTGCTGCCAGTTTCATCCCAGTGCTGCCAGTCTCATCCCAGTGCTGCCCATCCCATCCCGGTGCTGCCTATTCCATCCCAGTCCCATCCCAGTGCTGCCCATTCCATCCCAGTCCCACCCCAGTGCTGCCCATCCCACTGCCAGTCCAACCCCAGTGCTGCCAGTTTCATCCCAGTGCTGCCAGTCTCATCCCAGTGCTGCCAGTCTCATCCCATCCCATCCCATCCTGGTGCTGCCTTGCTCCATCCCAGTGCTGCCCATTCCATCCCAGTCCCATCCCAGTGCTGCCTGTCCTGCTGCCAGCCCCATCCTAAGTCCCATTCCAGTGCTGCCAGCTCCATCCCAACCCCATCCCAGTGCTCCCAGCTTCATCCCAGTCCCATTCCAGTGCTGCCAGCTCCATCCCAACCCCATCCCAGTGCTCTCAGCTTCATCCCAGTCCATTCCAGTGCTGCCAGCTCCATCCCAACCCCATCCCAGTGCTCTCAGCTTCATCCCAGTCCATTCCAGTGCTGCCAGCCCCATCCCAACCCCATCCCAGTGCTCCCAGCTTCATCCCAGTCCCATTCCAGTGCTGCCAGCCCCATCCCAGCCCCATTCCAGTACTGCCAGCCCCATCCCAGTGCCGCCCACCCCATCCCAGTGCCGTCAGCCCCACCCCAGTGTTGCCAGCCCCACCCCAGCCCCATCCCAGTACTACCAGCCCCACCCCAGTCCCATCCCAGTGCCACCCATCCCATCCCAGTGCCGTCAGCCCCGTCCCAGCGCGGCCCCCCACCCTCGCCGGGCTGTCCCCAGCCCCACCTGAAGGACATGGTGAACCACACGGCCATCATCATCAGCGTGACGCGGCGGTACTCGGGCGCGAAGCACTGCTGGAAATTGCTCCAGACCTACGGGGGGACGTGGGGGGGGACACGAGAGGTGACAAAGGGACATGGGGGGGGTGGGTGCGTGTCGGGGCAGGATCCGGCCTCACCTGCTGCGAGAGGTTGAGGAATCGGACGAGCCAGCGCCGGTACCACGTGCCGGTGTCCGACTGGATCTCGATGAGTTCGTCCTCCCGCTTGATGGTCTTGATGTGGGTGACCTGCGGGGGGGTCGGGGGGGGGGGACACACACACCAGTTTGGGGACCCTGGGAAGCGCCAGCCTCGGCCAAGGCTCCCAGGTGAGACCCCGGCCTCACCTCGTGCCTCAGTTTCCCCACTTAAAGCAGGGTTGACCCCCCCCCGGGCCGTGTTTTGCCCAGAGGTGGGAATTTGCAGCCCCCTGCTCGCCCAAGAGCCCCACCCCGGGGCTGGGGGGGGCCTGGGGGCTCCCCCTGGGGTGGGGGGACCTTACCGAGAAGACCCTCTCGGGGTGGCCCTTGGCTCTCATGTTGGTGTCGTGGACCTGCTTCAGCACCATCCAGGCCTCGTCGTGTTTGCCGTTCTGCAGGGCAGAGCCCGGGGTCACCGCGGGACCGATCCTGCCCCCCCCGAGTCCCACCACCCACCTGGGGGGGCACTGCCTGGGTCCCCCCCCCACTTCCATCACCCCCTTGGGGTTCCTGCTTGGGTCCTGCCACCCTCTCGGGGGGTCCCTGTGTGGGGTGCCCCCACCTCCATCACCCACTTGGGGTCCCACCACCCACCTGGGGGGGGTCCCTGGGTCTGAACACCCACCTGGGGGGGTCCCTGGGGTCTGAACACCCACCTGGGGGGGTCCCTGCCTGGGTCCCCCCACCTCCATTACTCCCTTGGGGGTCATGTTTGCGTCCTGCCACCCCCTTGGGGGGGTCCCTGTGTGGGGTGCCCCCACCTCCATCACCCACTTGGGGTCCCACCACCCACCTGGGGGGGGTCCCTGGGGTCTGAACATCCACCTGGGGGGGTCCCTGCCTGGGTGTCCCCCCCTCCATCACCCCCTCAAGGTCCTTGCTTGTGTCCCATCACCCACTTGGGGGGGGTCCCTCCCCATTTCCCCCCCATCTGTCCCTGTCTGGGTTCCCCCCATCCCACCCCTCGCTCGGGGGGTTCCCTCTGTGTGTGTGTGTGTCCCCCCCAGGCCCCCCCCTCACCTCCAGGAAGAAGCGGGGGCTCTCGGGCATGGTGGTGAGCGCCCCGATGGCGAAGACCGAGGGGAAGGCGCAGACCAGGACGAAGACCCTCCAGCTGTGGAACTGGTAGGCCGAGCCCATCTGAAAACTCCAGCCTAGGGAGACGGGATGGGGAAGGGGGGGGTGACGGTGCTGAGACACCCCCCCGCACCCACAAAAAACTCATCCCACCCTCCGGACCTGGGAGGCTCGTACCGTAGTGGGGGATGATGGCCCAGGCCATGGCGGAGGCGTAGATGCCCCCGATCATCCAGAACATGCAGAGCCAGCTCAGGTGCTCGCCCCGCTTCTCCTGCGCCAGGAATTCCGAGAAGTAGGAGAAGACGATGGGGATGGAGCCGCCGATGCTGCGGGATGGAGGGAAAAATAAAAAATAATAATAATAATAAAAAAATAATAATAAAAAAAAAATAATCAGAACACCCTCACACACCACCACCACCCCCCCACCCCGTTCCCTGTCACCCTCAGGGCCGCAGATAGAAGGGGGGGGGGAGCCCTGCGGTGTGGGGGTGCCGTGTCCCCCCCCTTACCCCACACCCGAGAGGAGGCGGCAGAAGAGGAAGGTGCCGTAGCCCTGGACGAAGGAGGAGAAGAAGGCGAAGACGCTGTTGACCGAGAGGGAGATGAGGAGGCACTGCCTTCGGCCCAGGCGGTCGGCCAGCCCGCCCCACAGGAACGCGCCCACCATCATGCCCAGGTACACGATGAGCCCTGGGGGGGGGACACACACACCGGGGGGGGGACACAGACACACCGTGGGGGGGACACAGACACACACATGTCAGTCCTGGGGGACCCAGGGACCTGCGCCCCGAATCACCCCCCGGGCTGAGCACAGCCCGGGGCCGCTCGCAGGGACTTTGGGGGGGTGTGGGGGGGTGACCCCCATGTGTGAGATGGGTGTTGGGGTTGTCGTCGTCCCCCCCCCTCCCCGTTCTGCTCGTGGAATGTGAGGGGGGGGGCAGAAATACCCCCAGGACCCCCCCATACCCTCCGCATCCAGCCCCTGCTCCTGCCTCTAGTTTACCAGGTCTCAGAAAAGGGGGGGGGGCACCTGCAGTTTGGGGGGGGGTTTGGGCTGCAGTGAGCACCCCGGAGAAGGGGGGGGGCACGCCGCAGTGCGGCCGCCGCAGCCTCCCGCAGCCCCCCCAGGCCTGCTCCCAGCATCCCCTTATCAGCCCCGGGCAGGAGGGATGGGGGGGCTCTGCCTCAGCCCCCCCCCCATCGTCATGCCTGGCTGCAGCGGGGAGATAAGCCGGGGGGGGCCGGGGGGGGGCTGCGGGGCCGGGGGGGCTGCAAGTCCCGGCCTGACGGTGCCACAGCATTCACAAACCGCCCCCCCCCGGCCCCCCGCTCCCCATTGCTCAGGTGGGGACCAGTGTGGGATGGTGGGAGCCCTATGCCCGGGGGGGGTCCCATCATACACCCCCCCCCGTGTCCCCACATCTCCTCCCGGCCCCCCGCATCTCGCTCTGCACCTCCGTGCCCCCCCCCATCCCCACGCCTTTTGTCTATCGCCCATCTCGTGGGGTCCCCCCACCCCTCTGTCTCTCCACACCCCCTGGGTCGTGCCCCCCGTGTCCTCCCTCTGCCCCCCCTGTACCCCCATTTCTCATCGTGTCCCTCCACAGCTGCCCCCCCCCCCCCCCATCGCCTGGGTCCCCCCATACCCCAAGTGTCCCTCTATATCCCCACCCCCCCATGTCCCCCATATCCCCACCTGCTCGTGTGTCCCCACATCTCCAAGTGTCCCCCTGTCCCCCCACATCCCCTGTCCGCTCACGTTCCTCACACTCGTGTCTCTGCACCCCCATGTCCCCCCGCTCGTGTCCCCCGTGTCCTCTGTCCCCCCAAATCCCCCTTCTTGTGTCCCCCGTGTCCTCTGTCCCCCCAAATCCCCCTGCTCGTGTCCCCCGTGTCCTCTGTCCCCCCAAATCCCCCTTCTTGTGTCCCCCGTGTCCTCTGTCCCCCCATATCCCCCCGCTCGTGTCCCCCGTGTCCTCTGTCCCCCCAAATCCCCCTGCTCGTGTCCCCCGTGTCCTCTGTCCCACAAAATCCCCCTTCTTGTGTCCCCCGTGTCCTCTGTCCCCCCATATCCCCCCGCTCGTGTCCCCCGTGTCCTCTGTCCCCCCAAATCCCCCTGCTCGTGTCCCCCGTGTCCTCTGTCCCACAAAATCCCCCTTCTTGTGTCCCCCGTGTCCTCTGTCCCCCCAAATCCCCCTGCTCGTGTCCCCCGTGTCCTCTGTCCCCCCATATCCCCCCGCTCGTGTCCCCCGTGTCCTCTGTCCCCCCAAATCCCCCTTCTTGTGTCCCCCGTGTCCTCTGTCCCCCCATATCCCCCCGCTCGTGTCCCCCGTGTCCTCTGTCCCCCCATATCCCCCCGCTCGTGTCCCCCGTGTCCTCTGTCCCCCCATATCCCCCCGCTCGTGTCCCCCGTGTCCTCTGTCCCCCAAAATCCCCCTTCTTGTGTCCCCCGTGTCCTCTGTCCCCCAAAATCCCCCTTCTTGTGTCCCCCGTGTCCTCTGTCCCCCCAAATCCCCCTGCTTGTGTCCCCCGTGTCCTCTGTCCCCCCATATCCCCCCGCTCGTGTCCCCCGTGTCCTCTGTCCCCCAAAATCCCCCTTCTTGTGTCCCCCGTGTCCTCTGTCCCCCAAAATCCCCCTTCTTGTGTCCCCCGTGTCCTCTGTCCCCCCAAATCCCCCTGCTCGTGTCCCCCATGTCCTCTGTCCCCCCAAATCCCCCTGCTCGTGTCCCCCATGTCCTCTGTCCCCCCATATCCCCCTGCCTGTCTCCCCCATGTCCCCCCACATCCTCCCCTGCTCATCTCTCCCCGCATCTCCCCGTGTCCTCACGCCCCCCCTCCCACACCCCACTTGTCCCTCCACGTCCCCACCCGCTTACATCCCCCCCCCCCCATCTCCCTCCCCACCCCCCCCCCGTCCCCCATGTCCCCCCCCCCCCCCCCGCCGTACCCAGCATGCCCTTGTTGGAGTCGGAGAGGCACATGTCCTTCTCGGCGCTGGGCAGGACGAAGCCCACCACGAAGACCTCCACGCCGTCGGCCATGAGGGCCAGTCCCAGGACGAAGTAGAGGGTCCACTGGAAGCGGCCGTGGCCGCACTCCTGCAGGATGAGCTCGTACTGCTGCGCCAGCTCCTCCTTGTCCTTCCGCCGCTGGCCCTCGCTGTCGTCGAAGGCGCCGACGGCCACCTCGGCCCCCAACCGCTCCCCGGTTTTCAGCGAGTCGTGCCGGGGGATACCCTGGTACTCGCCCTCGTAGATCTCATCCTCCTCGTCGTGGCCCTCGGTGGCGTCGCTGGAAGCCCCTTCCTCTTCGTTGGCTCCCTCGCCCCCTCGGTAGTAGCCGTCCTGAGGCGCGTAATCTTCGTCGTCCTCCTCTTCCTCGAAGCGGGAGTAGGAGCGCTTGGTGTACTCGTCCTGCACGCGGTCCATGCCCTTGCTCACCTTCTTGGCCGCGTGTTTCTTCACCTCCTTGGCGATGTCCTTGGCGCCGCGGATAAACGCCGTCCGGTCGCGGAAACTCTCATCCATGGTGCCGCTGGGATCGGCCCCGGGACACCGGGACGGAGCTGAGGAAGGCTGGGGGGGGGTGTGGTGGGGGCGGTGTGTGTGTTGGGGGGTGTCTCTCTGCGTCGGGGGTTTCACGCCCGGGCGCCGCGGTGGGATGCGGGGAGACGGACGACGGCGTCACCCATCCGCGGGGACGCGGGGGGACCCCGGGCGCCGGCCCAGACCTGAGGAGCCCAGACACAAGCGGGAGCCGTTTTAGGGGGCGAACGGCCCCCCCCAGTCCCACCTGGGGATGGGGGTTTGCTCCGCTCCCAGCTCCCCCCACCAGCTCCCCCCCCCATTTTTTTCCCCCCATCTCAGAAGGATTCGGGGCGCCCCCACCCCACAGCACCTGGGCCCTCAGCGGGGACGGGATGGGGACAGGTCCGGGGGGGCCCTGCCAGCCCCCCCGTGCTCAGGTGCCCTCTGCCCTGGCTCGGGGGCTCCGAGCTCCCACATCTCAGGGGGATTCGGACACGCACTGAGCCCAGGGCGGGATCCAAGGTGGATTCTCCGGTGTCTAGTCACCCAAACCCACCGGCGCTGCCTCAATAAACAAAATAATAATAAAAATTATTATTAATAATAATAAATAAATGAATAAACGGGGGGGGGGGGGAGCGTGACACCCCCTGGGTGCGATACGGCAAGGGGGAGGACGGATCCGCGGGGACAAACGAGACGAGCTGAAACACGAGGGGGTTGGCCCATGTGTCGTCCCCCCCCCCCCCGGGCCACTGCGGGGCCACCAGCCCCATGTGCCCCCCCGGGACTGGGGGGGGGGGTGGTGTCCAAGCCTGGAGCTCTGCAGGGCCGCGATGCCCCCCCCGCCCCCCCCCAGCGTGGACCCGCGGGGCGGGGGGGGGACACACACCCCATGAGGGCGCAGGGGGGTCCCACAGCCCCCCCATTCCCCGGGGGACCCCCCCCTGTGGCCACCGATGCCCCCCCCCCCAGCCCATTGAGGGAAAAGGCGCCGCCGTCCTCTCAATGGGGCCGGGCCAAGGACCAATGAGCTCCAGGGGGCGGGGCCACCCCACCGGCATCAATGGGGCCGCGGAGGCACGGCCCAGCTGTTCAGCCAATGAGCTGCAGGGGGCGTGGCTACACAGCTGCATTATCCCGCCCCCCCCGCCCCCAAGCTCAGGGTGGGGGGTGACAGCGCTGGGGTCAGCCCTGGGGGACCCCAAGTGTGTGTTTGGGGGGTTCCCCATGCCAGCGTGGGCCAGGGGACCCCCCCGCACCCATCACCGCTGGGAGGGGGGGGGGGAGCCCACCATAGCCCCCCCGGGGTGGGCGGCAGCCCGGATCGGGCCCCTCCGCCTCCATCCCCACGAGGGACAGAGGAGACGGGGGGGGGGACCCACCAGGGACATCGCTGCCCCCCCCAGTTGCCAAGTGGCCACCAGCCACCAGGCCTGGCCCGGAGCCCCCCCCCATTTCCTCGGGAGCCGTGGGACGGCGAGGGGACCCCAAGGGTACAGGGGTACCCCAAACCCTGCCTGCCCCGAGGAGGGGTCCCGGCTCCGATCCTGGTGTGGGGGGGCCAAGGGCGGGGGGGGCCAGGGCCCACACGTGTCGGGCCCCGCTCCCCGCGGAGGCTTCCAGAAGGGATCTGGCCACGGCGAGAGACGCCGGCGCAACCTGAACCACAGCGCCCATGGGTGCTGGCGGGGGGGACCCTGAACACCCCCAGGGCCCGGTGTTTGGGGAGGGGGGGCGTCCGGATACAACCCAGAGGCTCTAATCTGTGGGTGGCATCTCCCTGTCCCCAC
Source organism: Athene noctua (assembly GCF_965140245.1). Lineage (NCBI taxonomy): Eukaryota > Metazoa > Chordata > Aves > Strigiformes > Strigidae > Athene > Athene noctua. The sequence continues at coordinate 3,670,110 of NC_134065.1, read as the reverse complement.
ACCCCTCCCCATCTTCTCCAGCCCAGTGTGTGTGTCCCCCCCCCCGCCGCCAAAGGCCAAGGGCAGGCAGCGTACCCCCCCGCCTCGAGCCTTGCAGAGCCCAGGTCAGCTCGTGACAGGGATGGACCCGCAGGCACGGGCGCTGCTGACCCAGCCGTGGGGGCCGGGGTGACTCCCCTTCCCCCCCCACCCCCCCAAAAAGGTTATTTTTATCTCGGACGCGGAGGCCGAGGCAGGAGTTGAGCCGCAGGCAGAGGGACGCAGCCGCCACCGTGTCCCCCCCTCCCCGAGCGAGCGGACAGGCCGCGCTGAGGCAGCTAAAATTAACCCTTCCAAAAAAAAAAAAAAACCCAAACCCAAAAAAAACCCAAAACGGGGGCTGCGGGCAACGCTCCCCCCCCCGGGGCGGGTGCCCACACGGGCTCTGCGCAGCCGGGCAGGGCCGCGGCACGTCAGGGTCCCCCCTCCCCAATTGCCAGCTGAAGCCGGGCAGGTGCTTTCAACCAGCATCAAATCTCTAATTCCAACCCCCCCGCGGCACTGTCCTCCCCAGGGGCGGCTGGCAGGGACCCCAACCCCCCGGTGCTCATCCCGGGGAGCCCCCGGGGCCCCTCCTTGGGCCAAACGCCGTTCACGGCCAAGGTCATCGTGCTCCAGCGGGGCCGGCGGGTCCCTGCGGTGCCTCCCGACGCGGCCGTGCCGCGGGGCGCGTGTTACGGACCGTGACGTAGGGGCAAGCGGCCGAAGGAAAAAGGGGAGCAGAGAGAGGCCAAATACCTGCTGAGGAAGAGGACGGGCCGGGGAGCAAGGTCACAGCTCGGCTTTAGCGACAGAGGCTGCTCCGAGCCTCGCGCGGCCGAGCCAACGCCGCGCGGCACCCGCGGACGCTTTGGAGAGCAGGGGGGTGATTTCCCGGGGAAAATCGAGGCAGGAATCACCCTGTACGCAAAACCCACAGGGGAAAGAGGGGTGGTGCCCCCCCCCCAAAATGCTCTTCTGGTTGCGAAACCACTGCGCCGGCCCTGCCAGCCCTGTCCTGGCGTGAGCCAGAGCGGCCACCGCCAACCCCAGACAAGGTTATCGGCCTCCAGACCGGTTTCCTCGGACTGGAGCCAGGGATCGACGCAGCCCTGGCTCACCCTGCACCCCAAAACCCCCCCCCCCCCCCCCCCGGAGGTCCCGTGTTAGCGCTTGGCTGGGTCCGTGTGTCATCCTGTCCCCCCTCCCTCCCCACCCCGCAGCCCCCCAGGCTTTTTGCATTCTGGCAAGAACATGGCGACACGGAGAAGAGTTTTAAATCGCCTGTGTCCAAGGTCATCATCCAACAACCCCCCCTCCCCGCGCTTTGCCACCCCCAGAGAGCTGCGGCGTTCCCCCTCCCCAAAACCTGCCGGTGCGGCCAGGATAAATAACCATCCCCGTGCTGAAATCCCGATGCCCATCGGCAGAGCTTCCCCGGCCGTACGACGGCGCGGGAGGGATGACAAGAGGCTCTTCAACACGCGCGTAAAAAAAAAGACAAGAGCGAGGCTAGAGGAAAGGTTTTCCAGGACAAAATGGCCACACCGAGGGGAAAGGAGAAGCCGAACCCCTCATCCATCACCCGGCGGCTCCGAGGATGCTAATTAAAAGCAGCGGGGAGACGAGGGGGGAATGCGCCTTATAAAAAGGTGGGTTTGTTGGTTGGTTTGGGTTTTTGTTTTTTTTTTTTTCCCCCCCCCTCTCCTTACCTGTTTCAGCCCTCGCCGCGCTCCAGCCCTCCCGTCGGCGTCTGCCTCCCGCGCTGCGAGGAAGAAGCTCCGGTGAGAAAAAAGCTCCCGGGTACCAGCCCCGGCGTTAACGCCGCAGCCTCCGCCACACACGCCGAGCGCTGGGAGAGTCCATTGCAACAGCCCAGCGAAGGGAGGTGGCGAGGGGGGGGCTGTGCGACAGCGAACGGCGAGCCGGGGAAAGGGGGGGCACGGCCAGGAGGATGAGGAGGGGAGGGGGGGTGGGCTCAGCCCTCGCTTTTCCTTAGTAACGAAGCCAAAGAGATGAGGAGGGAAGAGCGGGGGGGGCTGCCCACGCTGGCGGGGAGCTCCCTCAGGAGTGGGGGGGTTCCCGTGGCGGAGCCGCTGTTTTGGTGACGGTTAACGGAGGAAAGGGGGAGTGGGTGGGTTACGAATAACCAGTCGCTCCCCCGCTCCTACCACCACCACCTCGGTTTCCCTCCCCGGGGGCCTGGCGGCGGGGCGAGACCCTCTCCGAGGAGCGCCCACCGCAGCCGCAGGCAGCGCGGCGGATGGAAACGCAACCCGGCAAATCTGAGTCACGGCCTCCTCGGGGGTGAATTCGGATTTCTTCGGATCGAAGCGTCTCTGCCTGAGCTGGCCAGACCCGGCCCCTCTGTTGTGACAGAGCACAAACGCCTCCGACATCTTTTTTTTTTTTTTTTTTTTCTTTTTGCGGGGAGGGGTGCGTGCAAAGGAAGAGCGTGGATACGGCCGGGAGTCAAACCGAGGTCCGGGCTCCCCAAACCCGACCCCATTTTGCCACCACTGGTGGGAAATCGGGAGCCCGAGCGCTCCCGTTCCCTCCCCGGGGACGCGGGGGTGCAGAGAACTCCCGGTGCAGGGTCGGGAGCTGGGGCGAGGGGGGGCTCCCCGTGCCGAGCGGGGCTGGGAGCACTCACGCAGCAGGACCACGTGCAATGAGTTGAGGTGGTCTCAGCTGCCGCGGCGCTGATGCAGCGGCAGGGTCAGGCTTCCCCAGGCACAGAATTCTGTGAAAATCAGAAGTCAGGCACAAACCAGACCGGCGGGATGACGTCCTTTCACGGGAGGAGGAGGAGGAGAGAGTGTTTGAGGCCGAAACTTGCCCAGCGAGGGCAGGAACACGAGCCCAGCCTGGCAGGTGAACGGCAAGGCAGCAGGACCTCAGACCAGTCCACACCAGTGGTACCACCACAGGGAGGGATTTAGGAAACTGGAAGCTGAGAAATAATGGTGATTTTGCTGGAAATGACCCCAAAAGGGGAACATAAGCAAGCTGCTGGGGGGGGACAGGCCTGTGGGAGAGCTGCAGGGCTGCCCCCCCGCTCTCCCCAGGGTGGGTGCCCGCACCCGGGGCTGACAAGCATCACATCCCGGCTAATCCTGCGCCTGACAAGGCCCGGTGCAGAGCTTTACGGAGCTGACTCAAGCATCAGCAGCAAATCTCCGTGACCAAGCACCCCCCCGGGTCGCACACGGCCCCCGAGGCTTCAAAGGGAATAACCAGAGGAAAAGGCGGCGCAGCAGGGACCGAGCAACGGCGCAACCCTGTCCCCAGGCCACTGCTCACGTCAGCGTTTGCCAGGGCCTAAACACCAGGGCCGAGGGGGTAAAACCAGGGGCAATGGGGTAAAACCAGGGGTGGGTCGGCCCACGGCCAGATCCGTTGCTCTGGGGGGGTCCCGGTGGTTTCCCAGAGCGCAGAGCCCAGACATGCCACCACGGGGCTCACCAAGTGGTCACAGGAAGCTGCAGGTCCCCCCCCCGCATCCCCAAACCAACCCGTTCCAGTGGTCCAAGGTGGGTTCTCCCCAAATTTCTGCCTGCAAACGATGGGGAGGGGGTTACTGATCTCGTCACTCCCTCCCCAGCCTGTCAGGACCAGGGGTATTCCCCACCCTCAGAGCCCACTGACGGGAGCTCCTCTTCTCTAATCTATTTTATTTTGGTTTTGCGCTTAAAAATAGAAGTTGTTCCCTCGCCGCGCACACGTAGCGCAGAGGCTTTGGGAAGTCTGCACCAGACGGGCTAAGGTTGCTGCGGAATTAAATCCAAAGCCGTAGAGCAAACGGCACCGAATTACCGGCTACGACTGTCCTGGGGCCGGAGCATTTTGCCTTTGGTTTTCTCCAAAAAAGATGCATCCAGGGAAGAGGGGGAAGGCGGGACCGGGGGAGCGGGCGATGCTGCTGAGCACAGCCCCAGAACGGATTAAGACGCCGGGGTGAAGGAGGAGGCAGCACGTTCCCACTCGTACGTCTCACCGCGAGCTCTGGGCTCGCCCCGGGGGGGCCCGACACTGGCCGGGGTGGGAGAAGGGGGGTTTGGGGGGGGGGTCTAGGTCTCTCAGCAGCAGCTTAAGCTCGGCCACGCGATCTAACAAGGTCACCCAACATCCCAACGAGTCCGCAGAGAGCGAGACGCCTCGCTCCTGCCACGCGTTCGGACCCGATCGATGGATGGCAAGCAGCCTCTCCCTTGGCGTTATTATTTCCACTCCAGGAACGCTTTCAATTGCTGGAGGTATCGTGGATTTCCCCCCCCCCCCCCCCCCCAGGAAGGTTTGGCTTTGCTCAAACCTTGGCACCAGAATCCTCCGTCATCCGCTGGCCAGCCCAGCATCGAGACCGACACCCCCACGTAATGGCCACGCGCCCCAAAACAGGGTCCAGGTCACTCCCCACCCACCTCAGACCAAACCCCGCAGCGCTGCTGCTGCTTTAACTCGTTCAGCTTCAGAGAGGCTTTTCTCTGCCGCGTTCTCTACACCCATCAGCTGCAACAGGGGACTGAAAACATCCACCTCAGCCACACCTAACGGAAGGTGAGAAAGGCAAACCGCACGGGCAGAGCGGCACAAACTTTAGGTGTGCTTTAAAACACGCTCCCCTCTTCAGAAAAACACCGAGAGCCCAGCTGCTGTCTGCTCAGGAGCAGGCAGCCAAGGCCCTCGCAGCTTCGGGCCTCGTAACCAGCAACGATTTAGCGCTCGTTTAAACCCGAGCCCGGTTTTCTCCCCCCGTTTCAGCTCTGCTCCCTCAGGCAGCCGCTGTGAAGCCACTTCTCATTTTCCTCCCAGCCCAGGTGGAGGAACCGGAGCCCAACAGCGCCGTGACCTCACTTCATCCACCAGCCACAGCCGGTACAGCGGGGATCCTGCTCCCCCACCTCCTCACTACCCGCAGCGAGACGACGATGTTGGCGTTGGGCTCTGCCCGTAAGTCCACCGTCGGAGCAGCGGGCGGTGGAGCAGCTCCAGGCTGGCCACGACCCAGCGGTAACTGCCAGGCACGTTCCTCAGAGGGAGACGGAACCGATGGGATTGTGCCGGGCTCTGGAGCAGAGGGCTCAGGCCAGAGAGAGCCGAGGCCCGTGGGCGGTTTAATGAAATCACAAGAGGTTCAGCGAGCACCCCGGTGCCTCCAGGTCTGCTGGAAAACCCTCCACAAGTTCCGTTTCCTCCTCCGGACATCAGCGTCCCCTTGGAGGGGGAAGTCCAAGACTGTATAAACTCGGGAACCTTCACAGCAGCTCAGCAGCTGGGGTTAAAGTCGGGCTGAGCGCAACAATATTCCCCCTCAGCGGGTGCTCAGCCTAGTCAGGACCAAACCCCCCCCAAACCACTTAGACCTAGGAGCGGTCCTGGAAACTGCTGGCAACACAGCGAGCCCCAAATCTCCTCGAATAGCCCTGAAGCGTCCCCAAAAAGCCTGGATTTGGGCAAGGATGGCTACTCCAGGAGGAGCAGGAGAGCACATCAGTGGTAAAAGCAAAACACAGCCCAGCCATTACTTTTCTGCCTCCGATAACGGAGGATCCTTGAGCAGCTGCAGTAAGTGCAAAGCTCTTCCACTTCATCTCACGGAGCCTTCAGCGGCCACTCACGTGCCAAAGGCAACATCAGCAGCGAAGAAATAAAGCTCGTAGATCAGCTCTGCTATCTCCCCAACCTTCCACCATCTGAATTTCTCCAGATGTCACTTACCGAACCGCCCCGCGACGCCAAAAAGGGAATCACGGCACCATTCCTCCTCTCCGGTCCGCAAGGGTGAACAGAGATTGGAGCTAAAGGTCAGTTTAAGCCCTAGGATGTTAAAATAGAACAGAAATAAACCAGCAGAGAGTAAAATCAAGGCTGAGAGCTCTGTAGCGCTCTGAAGGGCCACAGCAGCCTTGCACGAGGAATCACAACCAAACCAAGCACAACGGTCCCCACTCATCCCCCCCATAAAGCCACAAACTACCCCGGGTGGCCAAATATCTGCAAGCGCCTTTTTTTTTTTTTTTTTTTTGGTCTTTAAATCACCTGGATTTAAAGCTTTGTCTGTAGAAAGCCAACACCTCTCTCCCCACCTCCAACTCTTCCTTCTGCCTCCCCGAAGGGGCTCTGCCGGGAGCCAAGCCCCCTCCCTCCTCACACCTTCCAGCTGCCGCGGAAGGCGTCAAACTCTCCAGCCGCAGGCTCCACTTTTCCACTTCCCCAATTAACGGTCGAGCCGGTGCCGAGACGCTGAATTCATTTGAGGAGAGGCCGGAGGGTTCTGGGGATCACATCTGCTCCACCTCCTCTCCCAGCCGGACGGCTTCACCCTTATTTTATTGCCCCCCCTTAACAATATCCCCACAATCTCAGCTCTAAGGTAGCTGCAAGCGTCAGAATCTGAGATCTCACTTCAAAAAAATTCCCTGTGTGGAGAGGGACGAGGCAGGGACTCAGGAGAGCAGGTTTCACCCCCAAATCACTCCTCCAAACATCCTGCTCGGTTACTTGGGCTCTGCGGGACAACAGCATCCGAGGATGAGACAGATTTTAAGCCTCGATTGTATATTTTTTTCACCGCAGGCGTAAGGGATGACGCGGAGTCCATCAGAGACCAAACAAAGAGCCTGGCCAAAGCGAGAGACCGGGCGCATCCACCCTCATTCGGTGCCTCACCGGGCTGGAAACGCGGCTCGGGTACCGGCAGAGCTTTCACGCGCTGGTGGAATTCACCACAGGCGTCCCTGCGCGAGGCGGGAGCGGTCAGCAGCTCCGTCACAAACAGGCAGAGCCACATCCCGAGCTCTGGGACAGCCCCCGGTTCTTAAAACGTTTTATTTGTAAAGGGGCGATCGGTGCTTTACATAGAAAAAAAAAAAAACAAACCAACAACCTGTAAAAAGTACCTTGGAAAAAAAAAAAAAAAATCTTCCGAGGCTGAGATCAATGGAAGGAGGAAGGGAAAAGTAACCCAAACGGAGACTATAAAAGGAAATGGGGAAAAAGATGGGGAGAGGGAAAGAGAGAGGGGGGAGCTGCAACAGAGCTGGACCCAACGGGGTGCGGGTACGTCAGCCCAAGGGGAACCGAGAGGGAAGGATCCGCAGCAGGGAGGGGGCTTTGCCACCGCCGTGTTTAGGGCAGGGGACCCCTCAGGGGACCCCTTGGTGGCACCCCGGGGGGCCTCTGCGCCGGGCGGGGGGGCAGGGGCACTCTCTGATAGCCGTAGGGCGGGGGGCGAGGGGGCCCGTTGTAGCCGTGAGGAGGCATCAGCGGCGGGGGGCCGCGCATCCCGTGGTGCGGCATGGGGCCGGGGTGACCTGCGGGGACAGAGCACAGGCGTTAACAACCGCCGCGGGGAGCAAGAGCCAATTCCCACCCCCCCCTCCGCCCCCAAAACCCCACCCTTGGGTGCCAGCTCTACCGGGTGCCCACGGTTTGGGCCAACGCTCCCCCTCTGCCAGCAGGGCCTGGAGAAATGAGTTTCTCTGTGGGTGGTGGGCAGGAGAGGTCTGAGGAAACCAGCCCTGCCAGCACAGCCCGGTCGTTATCTCGACGCGAGAGATGGGGGGGGCCCCGTCACCAAGAAAGCACAGAGCCCCCCCAACACGAGGAAAGCCCCGTGGGATCCTGGCTGAGGAGGTTTTTGCTCCGAGACGCCTCCGCGATGTCTCCTCCTTCCCGTCCCCGTTAAAAACCAGAAACGAGGGAGGGTGCGGGGCCGAAGCGAGCGCTCGACTCGAGAAAGTGTGTACGATCGATAGAAAAGAACACATACCGCCTCTTGCAGGCACCCACTTACCCATGGGCGACCCGAAATGAGGTCCTCGGGGTGGCATACCCATGGGTGGGGGTCCAGGGTGTGGCATGCCAGGGGGGGGCCGCGGGGGAGGCTGGCCTCCGGAGCCCGGTGGTCCTGGGTGATGTTGGCCCATCCCGGGAGGCCCGTGGTGGACTTGCATGGGAGGCATTCCTGAGGGAATAACGAGTCAAGGGCTGGTGGCAAGGAGGGCTCTGAGCCGCCCCCCCCCCCCGTCTCCGTAGCCCAGAGGGGTGTTGAATCCAGCTGGAGGGCTACACCGGGCTGCAAAGGGAGTTCTGTGGCCAAGAGGGAGGTTAAAGAGGAGAAAGCAGAAAGTTCTCTGACAAGAGGGGACAGCAGTGGGCTGCAGCTCAGAAAAGGCTGCCTGGAGGTTAAGGGAAAGGGGCAGGAAAGATGGGACAGCAAGCGTGGCGAGTCCTGGGATGGGGGCTTGGAGGGGACAAACCAGCTCCCCGAACAACCCAACTTTGAAGCTTGCCCTGCTCTGTGCAGAAATGGCCCGAGTCCCTCCAAATCAACTTTTTTTTTTGCGATGATTCTCTTATTAGATCCCTTTAAAACAATAAAAAAAAAAAAAAAAGCAGCCCAGATTTTTTTTCTCCTCATCAGAAACCCACGAGCCTGGCGTGGCTCCCCGGGGCGAGCGGTGTGGAAGCGCTAGGTCAGGCTTTCCTGCGCCGAGCCTAATTGGCTGCTCTAAAGCCAGCGTGTAATCGGGGACAAGCAGCAGCCATCTGGTCACTCACACGGCCAGAGCCACGATCACACAAAGCACCCTAATCAGCCAGCGTGGGAGAGCCTCTCGGTGCAGGGGTCGGTTTAAAGCAGGCAGGATTAAACAACAAGAAGAAAAAAAAAAAAAAAATTAAATTGCAAATTTCACTTCATTTTTGCATCCGAAACCAGAGTCTAGATGGAGACGCTGCTCATTCCCCAGTACTACAGGGCTAAAAATGGAAGGAAATCAAAGAAACATTTTGTTCTCGTGTCTGGAATTAGCTCCTGCCTGGCAGAGCCGCAGACTGTGCTAAGAAGGTTCCCACTTAACGTATTAATTTACACCAGAGAAAAACGATGAAGACTCGGAGTCTCGTTAACAGCCAGAAGAGCACCCGAGTCGTTAACAGCCGGCGCCGCGCCAGCCCCTGCCCTCCCCTGTCCCGCACCCTCACGGAAACCAACGTCTCGCCCCGAGCGGACGCGTCCCAGGAGGGCTCTTTCCTTCCCACATCACCAAAACGCTTCATAAATCCCGCTGGGCCCCGCTCCAGGTTATTTTTTAACACATTTTAGAACATCCAGGAGAAAAACCCAGAAAGCTGGCGCGGCGCCGCTGACGTGCTGCGCTCGCTCCTACGCGGACCCTTCCCTTCTCCTCACCCCTGCGCTGCAGAGAGCAACGTTTTGGGGAAAGATGCTGCATTCCAAACCTGAACAGGGGATGGCAACAGTTTTCTCCTCGTTTTATGAAACGGGAACCTCAGGGGAGAAAAATGGAGGGGGGTGATTTACCCAAACCCACCCCCTCGAAGGAGAAGATGAGCTCCGTTTCCTGAGCCCGACACCGGCCTGGTGCTCACCTGGATGGTGCATCCCGCCCGGAGGGAAGGGGTGTGGGTGCGGGGGGTGCCCCCCGCTGGGTGCAGCCCCGGAGGGGGGGCCTGGGGCACCCGCACCGGGTGGCATGGGTGGGGGTGGCATGGCAGGAGGCATGCCGGGAGGCATCGCTCCGGGAGGCGGCACCGGCGGGGGGAACGATCCTGGGGGTGGGAGGCCTGGGAAGAGAGACAGCGAGAATTTGGTTAAGTATAAAAAGCAAACAAACCTACAGGAAAAAAAAAAAATAAAATAAAAATAACACTCCCAGGCAATCGGGAAGGAGGTGAAAACGCAAACAGCCACAGAAAGCATTAAAAAAAACCCCCAGCAGACGGGCGCAGGATCCTTCCCCTCAGCCCCGGGATGGCGTAGGCCGAGCCACCGTGGGGAGGGAAGAGAACGTCTCTTGCCAAAGTCCCGCCAGCTCACGGTGCCGCAGCTCCACTGAGGGTTTCGCACCAAAAATCTCCCCCGCGACGCAGCGTCGCTGCCCTGAGCGCCCCCCCCTGCGCCAAGGAACGGCTGAGCACGAGCCGCAGCAGCCTCCTGCCAACGACCCCCCTGCAGAGACGGGCGCTGCCCCGATTTACCCACCTGGAGGGGTGACACCAGGTCCCAAGGAGGTGACAACGGGAGTGGGGACAGAGGGAGGAGGAGGAGCGTCGGCGAAGAGCTGATGGGGCCGATCTGCCTGCGAGAGCGGGTTCTGGGCTGCCAGGAGACGCTCGGCCGCCGAGCCATGCCGCTCGCCTTTGGAATCTTTTTTGAAGGCGTAGGAAACGGTGATGGGCCTGTTGCAGAGGTACTGGCCGTTCATGGCCTCGATGGCGGCGTCCGAGGCGTCGAAGCTGGCGAAGTTGATGAAGGCGTAACCCTTCGAGTTGCCCGTGTCGGGGTCTCGCATGATCTTGGGCGTCTGCAGGATGACCCCGAAAGCGCTGAAGGTGTCGTACAACAGCTTCTCATCGATTTCAGGGTCCAGGTTGCCGATGAAGATGTTGGCCCCCACGTCCAGGTTTTTGTTGTGGGCCGAGGCTTTGTTGACTCGGATCGGCTTCCCGTACAGTTTGATCATATTCATGATCTTAATGGCATAATCCGCGTCCTCCTCGCTGAGGAACTCCACAAACCCATAACCTGCAACGAGTCCCCAGGCAGAGCTTTAGGAGAGGGCAGGCCCAGAGCCTCCCACAGCCCACCCAACCCCTCCGGATCCAAAACCAGAGCCCCAGCCCCTTCTTAGGGGAAGGATGATGATCTCCCAAGGGGACCGCCCATCTCTCACCTCTCTTCCCGCAGTAATCTCTCTCCGAATGCCCCCAACTAAATTCATGTATTCACCAAGCAGCTTTTCAGAGAGAACAGTAAATATCTCACCTTGGTGCTGGCCCGTGACTCGATCCTTGGGCATGTGGGTATTGACCACCGGCCCTGCCTGGAGGAAGAGCTCCCACAGCAGCGGCTCGCTGACCTTCTCATCCAACCCCCCAACGTACACCGTCGCATCTTGAGCGCGGAGAAAAAAAGAGAAACCGGATTAGACCCGTGAGCCCGGGAAGCTGGAAGCCTCTGCCTGTGTGAGAGCCCGAGGGCTTGATGCTGAAATCCCTCAAGCCCGAGGCAGGGACCCCCCTGAAACATTTAATCTGATTCCCCATAATTATGCCCTCAATCAGGGAGACCCCCGTGCCCTCCCCTTTCTTCTACAGCGACCAGAGCCCCTCCACTCCAGCTCCCCGGGAACCCCTTGTGCCCAGCGAGGCCAGGACCCCCCAGCTGACACCCCCCAGGTATCTGGGGAGCCCAGGGCCTCTCCAGAGCCCCCTCAGCGCACCCCATGTCTCCAGGGACCCCGTGACGCCCCCAACCACCCCAGGGGGTCCGGGACTCCCCCCCCGCCAGAGCCCCGCCACGGCCGCAGGAGGGCACCCACGGAGTCCCGAGATCCGCCTCCCAACCCTCCACACTCCCCGGGAGCCCGGAGCGCCCCCGGCGCCCCCCCTGTCCCCAGGCCGCCCCGCGGCCGCCCCCCGGCAGGTCCCGCCGGGCCCCGGGGCTCACCCTGGTTCCGCTCGGAGATGGGCCCCGCCGCCATCTTGCCCCGCCGCCCGCTCCCGCCCGCGCGGCGCCGCCGTCACGCAACGTCGGTGCGCGGTGACATCAGCCGCCGCGCGCAGGCCCCGCCCCCTCGCGTCGACGGGCCGGAAGTGACGTCACGGCTGCGCGGCGAAGGCGCGGCGGCCATCTTGAGTGCGGGCGGGTGGCGTGAGGGGTCGAGCGCCGCCGCCCTTCTGTCGCGATATCCGCTGCCGTGACAGGCGACGACATCACCCCCACGGCCTCCTGGTAGTGGTGGGGGGTCCTCAGTGCCCGGGGACCCCAGTTCCGGGGGATCCTGATGTCAGGGGATCTCAGCGTGGAGAGACCCCAGTGCCAGGAGACCCCAGTGCCAGGAGACCCCAGTGCCAGGAGATCCCAGTGCCAGGGGATCCCAGTGTAGAGGGATCCCAGTGCCGGGGGATCCCAGTGTAGAGGGATCCCAGTGTAGAGGGATCCCAGTGCCGGGGGATCCCAGTGTGGAGGGATCCCAGTGCCAGGGGCACCCTCTTGTCCACAGGCCCCCACCTCAGCCTCACATACTGGGGATCCCCCATCGTGTGCCCCCCGCCTGGTTCCCCCCTCGCAGCCACGCACCGTCGCCTGTAAAACCGGGCTTTAATGGGCTCCGAGGCACAGACTGGCCTGTAAAACCGGGCTTTAATGGGCTCCGAGGCACAGACTGGCCTGTAAAACCGGGCTTTAATGGGCTCCGAGGCACAGACTCGCCTGTAAAACCGGGCTTTAATGGGCTCCGAGCTACAGACCGCGCCAAGGCCCAACCGCCACCGGCCAAGAGCCCCCGCGGGGTGCCGAACCCCCCAGCCCCCCGGGAGCAGGAGGGGGCCCGCCCGTGGCTCCCGCAGCGTCCCCATCCCCGTCCCCGAGACATTTCGGGTCCCCGGAGGGGTCCCTCACGCCGTCCCGTGGCGGAGGGGATGGGAGCGGGATCTCCCCGGGGTGCTGCAGGGTCCGGTGTCCCCGTCCCCCTCGGGGACCCCCGTCACCCGTCATGGCACCCAAACGTGGCCGGAGCCGAGGGTGGGGGTCCCGGCACCACACCGGGGTTCCCGCACCGGTTGCAGGATTAAACCCCCCGGTAACACCCTGCGGCGGGACCGGATCCTGCTCATCCCAGCCCTGAGCTCCTCAAATCTCTGCGGAGGTAGCAAGAATTTCATGAAAAATCCAAGAAACCGTCGTGTCCAGCGAGAGTTGGGGGCACCTTCGGGGACCCAAAGAGCGCCGCGCCCCGGCGAGGAGCTCCAAGGTAACAGGCACAGGGGGGTCTGGGGGGGGACCCCAAAACCTGCGTGGCTGGAGGGAGCCCCACGGGGTGGGGTTGGGGGGGGGTCCCCATCCCTGGGGCCCTCAGCGCGAGGGGGCGAGGGGGCTGCCGGCGGCCTCGGTGCGGGGTCCCTGCGCCCGCCAGGCGCTGAGCCGGTCCTGCAGCAGCGTCAGCTCCTCGGCCAGCCCGGCCGGAGACGGGGCGAAGCGCCCGCGCTGCGGGGAGAGGGGGTGTCCGGCCCAGGGGGGACAGACGGGGGGACACGGGGATGGGGTGGGAGGGACGGACGGACACGGGGTGGGATGGACGGACACGGGGTGGGAGGGATGGACGTGGGGTGGGATGGACGGACACGGGGTGGGACGGATGGACATGGGGTGGGAGGGATGGACACAGGGTGGGAGGGATGGACGTGAGGTGGGACAGACGGACACAGAGTGGGATGGATGGACACAGAGTGGGACAGACAGACGTGGAGGGGTGAGACAGATGGACATGGGGTGGGATGGGTGGACACAGGGTGGGACAAATGGACATGGAGTGGGACAGACAGACACAGAGTGGGATGGATGGACGTGAGGTGGGACGGACAGACACAGGGTGGGACAGACAGACACGGGGTGGGATGGATGGACACAGAGCGGGATGGATGGACACGGGGTGGGACAGATGGACATGGAGTAGGACAGACAGACACACAGTGGGACAGACAGACGTGGAGGGGTGAGACAGATGGACATGGGGTGGGATGGGTGGACACAGGGTGGGACAGACGGACACGGGGGCGGGACGGACAAACAGGGTAGGACAGACGTACCCAGGGCCAGAACAGCCACACACAGACCCCCCTGCCCCAGCCTCACCCCCCGAGCCGGGCCCCCCCCAGCCCCCGTCACAGCGCAGCCCCGTCGTGCCTCAGTTTCCCCTCGTGTCAGCGGCCAGACCCCCCCCCGGCCCCCCCGGTGCCGGCGGTACCTGGGCCTCGGGCAGAGCCCGCAGGTAGCACCGGCCCCAGAGCCGGACCGAGGGTCCCGCTGCGCAGGGCAGCAGCAGCCCCGGGGGGGGCACGGGGGGGCGGGTGCCCCCCCCGGCCCCCCGCTCGCCGAGGTTCTCCAGGGAGGGGGCCCAGCGCGACAGGCGTGGGGGGGGGCGGCCGCTCCTCCAGGGGAAGGGTTGGGGTGACAACGACCCCTTGGTCAGCACAAAGACGTCCCCGGCCGCCGGCCACGGGCCAGTGTCGGGGGGCTGGGAAACGGGGGGGGGGGGTGTGTGGAAAAAAATAGAGATTAGGGAAAAAAAAACAAAAACGGGAAAACGGGGCGGGGGGAACCCGCGGTTAGGGGTGGGGGGGAGCTGGGGGAGGCGTGTGGCGCTAGCAGCGGGTTTAACGCTCCCCCCGACGCCGAACCCCGACTCACCCTCCCCGGAGGCGGGGGGTTGGCGGTGCGGGGGGGTCCCGCCGGGTTCCTGAAGCGGGCCCGGTGGTGGCGGCTGTAGCGCAGCCCCCAGGCCCAGACGGCGGGCAGGGCACCGGCAGCGCTGCCCGCCGCCGCCTCCCGCCAGCCCCTCACCGGCGTGTAGGTCTGGCTGCGGGGCCGGTGCTGCCGGGAGAAAAACGGGGGAAAAACGGGAACTTTTAGGGTCGGGGGGGGAGCGGTCAGTCAGTCCCCACGAGGGGAAACTGAGGCACAGCCGAGCGGGACGGGAGAGAATTAATTCCTCTTCATCCCTAAACCCGCTGCCTCTCGCTGGCAAAAGGGACACGGGGGGGGGTGTGGGTGTCCCCCCCGGTGCCCCCCCCCAGCTCACCGGGCTACCGTGGCCCCGCTGGCGCTGGCAGCTGAAGAGGAAGGTGCTGAAGTAAGGGGTGAAGCTGCTGTCGTGGAGGGCGAGGAGATAAGCCTCGGTGAAGCCGAAGGCCGCCGGGAACTGTCGCACCAGCTGCCACGTGCAGTCCAGGAACAGCAGGAAAACGGGGGCCTGGGCACGGCGCGGGGGGGTGTGGGGACACATTTGGGTCCCCCCAATAAACCCCGGGATGATGGGGGGGGGTTGTTTTGGGGCCGTTTCTCACCTCCTGGCGGGGGGTGTCGCGGCGGAGGAGCCCGAGGCGGTGGGGAAAGGGGTGTCCGGCCGCCACCCACTCCCGCTGCACCAGGCTCTGGAAGCCGGGCAGGGTGCGGGCGTGGGGGTCCCCCAGGAGCTGCACCAGCGAGGCCACCAGGCAGTTCAGGTCGCGGTCTGATGGCTCTGGGGGTGACGGGGGGGGGGGGGGTGTCAGGAGGTGTGTGGGGGGGTCCCCAGCGTGTCACCCCCCCCCCTCCCCGCGCTCCCCGCTCCGGCGTTACCCTGCAGGAGGACGGAGCAGCGTCTCCCCGCCAGCAGCGACGCCACCTCGGCGGCTTTTCTCAAGCAGGCGCTGGGGGGGGGGGAAAAATTGGGGTGGGGGGTGCGGGGGGGGGGACAGGGACCCCAAAATGTCACAGTCGCCTGCGCCAGGGGTCTGGGATACTTGGGGGGAGGCAGAGAGGGGGGGGGGCATCACCCACCTGCTGCAGCACCCTCATGGCCCAGTCAGGCCGTGACAGGGGCTCATCCTTCGTAACGGGGGTGTTTTTAGGGTGATTTTTCCCCACTTTGCACCCCAAAAAATGTGTGTGTGTCCCCCCCTCACCCCCCCCTCCCCGCTCTGCGGCCGGCTCACCGCACGTGGTCCAGCCAGCGCGTCCCCTCCAGGGCCGAGAGCCACTTGTCCTCCGCCGCCGCGCCTGGCTCGCGCGGGCCAAGGATGGAAAGGGGGGGGTCAGCGGAGGAGAAGGAGCCCCCGGGGTTTGGGGGGCACGGGGGGGGGTCCCCAGAGGCTCCCCCCCACCCACCCCGACCCCGCTCACCGGGCAGGCAGAGCGCCCGCAGCTTGAGGTGGGCGAGCTGGATGTCGGCCAGGGTGGGCAGCTCGGCGGTGTCGGCCAGCACGCAGGGCCCGCGGCCGCCCAGCAGCAGAGCCTCCAGGCACCTTTTTTTTTTTTTTTTTTTTTTGGGGAGGGGGGCAGAGGGGCCCTCAGGGTGAGGCAGCACCCCCAGAAACACCCCCAAAACCCCAGCACCTGCCCCCCCCGGGGGGGTGACTCACCTCACGTCCTCGCTGCCCGGCTCCGAGGCCGCGTGGAAGCCGGCGGCTCTCAGCAGGTCGCCGCCGCCCGGGTGGTGCCAGCACAGGCGCTGCGGGTGAAAGGGGGGGTGACACCCCCACAAATCCCCTTCCCTGGCCCCCCCCGCCCCACCCCAGCACCCCATCGCCAACCCCCCGGGGCACTCACGGGCACCCGGCGCTCCTCGAAGTGGGCAAACGTCCGCTTGAGGTCGTGGTCCAGGAGCCCACTGGGCACCCACAGGTACCGGGGGAGGCTGCGGGTAGAGGGGGGGGGGGGTGTCATAGGGCAGGGGGCTCCCCCCTTCCTCCCCAGCACCCCAAAACCATTTCGAGCGGTTCACGGGGTGGTTTTTTTTTTCCCCAAACCATGGCGGAGGGGAGGATTTTCGGGCCGGGCCGTACCTG
This sequence comes from Athene noctua, assembly GCF_965140245.1. Classification (NCBI taxonomy): domain Eukaryota; kingdom Metazoa; phylum Chordata; class Aves; order Strigiformes; family Strigidae; genus Athene; species Athene noctua. Next base: position 3,653,736 of record NC_134065.1, on the reverse strand, counting down.
GGGGCCATGTCGAAGCGCTCGTTGACGGCGCTGACCCTCCAGCCCGCCGCTCCCAGGCGCTTCAGCTCCTTCTCCCAGTCGTGGAGACTCTCGAAGAGGAGGGTGGCAGCTGAGCCTTCCTCCTCCTCCTCCTCCTCCTCCTCCTCCTCCAAAGGGCCTTCAGCAGGGCAGGACCAGCCCTCGTGTCCCTCGCCAGCGTCCCCCAGCCACGCCGCCGCCTCCCGCGCTTGGGCGATGGCGTTGGCGACCTGCAGCGAGAAGCCGGACCCCGCCATGAGCCCCCAAACCCCCCCCCAGCGCGCCCCAGAACCCAGCACGAAGCCTCTCGGTGCCCCCCCCCCGCCCCCAATCACCAGCAGCCCCCCCGACTCACCCGAAACGCCTGCGGAGCCAACCCATTCTCGTGGAAGTGGAAGCGGAGCAGGCGGAAATCCCGGCAGAAAACGGCCAACTCCTCCGGGATGAACTTGAGGGTGGAGGCGGCCGTCAGCACCTTGGGCTTGGTGAAGCTGCTGGCTGGGGCGGGGAGGAGAAGTGGGGGGGGTTGGTGTGGGGGGGGGTGGCTGTCAGTGCTGGCTGAGACCTGCCCAGCTCATCACACGGGGGGCTCGGGGCTGTCGCCGTTACCTGCCACCAGCTTGCGGATGCAGGGCAGCGCCACGTCGTACTCGCCGTGGAGGAAAGTGCGAGAGCCGGGGGCCTGCGGGGAGCGGGGGGAGCTGGAAGCTGCCCCGGTGGGTGTCCCCCCCCCCTGTCCCCCGTCCCCGTCCCCCCCCCCAAACCCCGGGGAGGGCAGCGGGGCCGGATCTGGGTCCCCGCTGCTTTTGTCCCACCGGTGCCGGCCCCCGCGGCTGCCCCGTGTCCCCCACCGCGGCGAGGCGTTCCCCAGGTGAACGTGGTGGGGCGGCAGCTGCGGGGCTGGGTGGGGTCAGGATGGGGCCGGGAGGTCACTGGGATGGGGGGTAGATGTGAACTGGGACGGGGATCAGGATGGGACTGGGACGGGATCGGGATTGGACTGGGATGGGGCTGAGATGGGATCAGGATTGGACTGGGATGGGGCTGGGAGGCCACTGGGATGGGGTGTAGATGTGAACTGGGACGGGGATCAGGATGGGACTGGGATGGGATCAGGATGGGACTGGGATGAGGCCTGAAAGCCACTGGGATGGGGTGTAGGTGAAACTGGGATGGTCAAAATGGAACTGGGATGGGATCAGGATTGGACTGGGATGGGGCTGGGGGGCCACTGGGATGGGGTGTAGGTGAAACTGGGATGGTCAAAATGGAACTGGGATGGGGCTGGGATGGGATCAGGATTGGACTGGGATGGGGCTGGGGGGCCACTGGGATGGGGTGTAGGTGAAACTGGGATGGGGATCAGGATGGGACTGGGATGGGATCAGGATTGGACTGGGATGGGGCTGGGGGGCCACTGGGATGGGGTGTAGATGTGAACTGGGACAGGGATCAGGATGGGACTGGGATGGGATCAGGATGGGACTGGGATGGGATCAGGATGGGACTGGGATGGGATCGGGATGGGACTGGGATGAGGCCTGAAAGCCACTGGGATGGGGTGTAGATGAAACTGGGATGGTCAAAATGGAACTGGGATGGGGCTGGGATGGGATCAGGCTGGGACTGGGATGGGGCTGGGGGGCCACTGGGATGGGGTGTAGATGAAACTGGGATGGTCAAAATGGAACTGGGATGGGGCTGGGATGGGATCAGGCTGGGACTGGGATGGGGCTGGGGGGCCACTGGGATGGGGTGTAGATGAAACTGGGATGGTCAAAATGGAACTGGGATGGGGCTGGGATGGGATCAGGCTGGGACTGGGATGGGGCTGGGGGGCCACTGGGACGGGGTGTAGATGTGAACTGGGACGGGGATCAGGATGGGACTGGGATGGGATCAGGATGGGACTGGGATGGGATCGGGATGGGACTGGGATGGGATCAGGATGGGACTGGGATGGGACTGGGATGAGGCCTGAAAGCCACTGGGATGGGGTGTAGATGAAACTGGGATGGTCAAAATGGAACTGGGATGGGGCTGGGATGGGATCAGGATGGGACTGGGATGGGGCTGGGGGGCCACTGGGACGGGGTGAGGATGCAGCCGGGACCGGGGGTCGGGCCGGGCCGGTCCCACCTGGGCGGGCAGGAACGCGACGCGGCGGTTGGTGCAGAGCAGCGTCCCCGGGACGGAGCCGTCGCCGCCGCCGCCGCCGCAGCGCTGCCGGGCGCCCGCCGCCTCCTCCAGCACCAGCTCCCCTGCGGGGACGGGCCGCTGGGTCCGGGGGGGCCCCGGGAGCGCTCCCCCCCGCTCCCTCCCCGAGCATCCCGGCACCTGCCCTACCTGGGAGGCCGGGGAAGGCCGGGCGGCGGCTGCCCGGGGCCGCGCTCATGGCCGAGGGACTTTGGCCGGGCGGGCCCGGGGCGGCGGCGGCGGCGGCGGGAGCCGGAGCGGAGCAGCCCGGGAGCCCCGAGCGCCTCCGCCCCCCCCCGGCATCCCGCCCCCCCCCCGGCTCCCGGCGGGGCGGAGCGGCGACAGCAGGCGGGAGAACCGCCCTGCCTGCGCCCTCCTGCGCCCCCCCTTTGCTCTCCCTGCGCCCCCTCTGCGCCCCCCCCGTCCGGCCCCCGGCAGCCGCCCCCCCCGCCCCACGACACGGCCACGGGCACCCCAAAAGGATGAACAGCGGTGGAGGGGACCCACAGCCCCGGGCACCCCGAAAACGGGGGAGGACACACACACACACCAGCCCCAGGCACCCCAAAAGGCCGGGGTACACCCCCGCCCCCGCAGCCCATCCCCGCCGGCTGGTGTGGGGGGGCCCCGCGGACCCCCCCGGCCTCTCCCCGGGCCAAGGCTCTGCCGGGAGGAACGAGCCGCTCCGTGACTCACCGCCGAGGCACGACCTTCTCCTCCCAACCCCGGAAAAACCAACGCGCTGCCGGCCCCCCCGTCCCCCCCCGGGCCTCGCCAGGGCGCCCCAGGGACCCGCCGGCCTTGACCTTGCTCCTGGCCGCAGGTAGATGGTGGCCCCGGGGCCACTTTCACCACCCCCCCGCTGCCAAGGAACCCCTGGGGACCCCCAGACCCCTTCGGCTCCCCCCCTCCTGCCGGGCCAGCCCCAGTTGGGATAAACCCCGGATTAATTAAATTAAACCGAGAAACCCAGCGCCCATCAGAGCGCAGGCCTCGCTAAAAAAAAAAAAAAAAATTAAAAAAATCTTATTTTAGGTGCATTTTCCCCCGGATTTTTGGGGTAGCCCCATTGGGGTGGCTGCAGCTCTTGCACCCCAATTTTTCTCCTGTGAGAAAATCACTTGGCGGAGCATCCCCGGGGCGGGGGGGGGGAACCAGGCCGGGTCTTTGGCTCCTGCACCTGCGGGATCAGAGGAATTTCCTCCCGGGCTTTAACCCAGGGCGAGGGCAGCGCCTGCGCGGGGTCAGCCCGGGCCGCCCCGAGAGCCGGAGGAAAAAAAAAAATAAAAATTGGCCGGCGGGGACGAGCCGGCACCGACGTGGCGCTGGGCACGGAGCGGCCGCTCCCCGATGGAGAGAAACAGCGGGAGCTGGAATAAAAAAAAAACAACAAAAACTCAACGCCAAGAAATCCCGTGGGAAAACCCTCCCGGTTCCCCCAAAAAACTCCCCAAACCCATCGAGACGCGTTTCCAACCCCCCCCCCCCCCTACACCCCCTTTCATGCAGCAGCGGGGGGGGAGGACGCGGCTGCCCTTCCCCACTCCCAGCCCCGGGCCAGCAGGACAGACAATTTCCCCCGTTCTGAACCCATTTCAGCATCCCAAGGGCCAGCAGCTGGATTTTCTTTTTTGCGCTGCGCAAAGCCTTGTGCTTGGGTATGAAATCGTGGGGGTGCTGGCCTGGAAACGCAGCCTGGGGGGGTAAAAAGTTCTTCTAAACCCACCCAGGATTGACACAAATTTTGATGGAGGTGGGTGTGAGGCGTTTTTTTTTTTTTTTTAAAATAAAAGCCTGAATTTGGTACCTAAATGAAGGGAATCTTCCCCAATCCCCAGGAAAGAGGAGGCTGTGCTCCACAGCAGAAAAAAAAAACCAAACAACTTGATGCAGGAGTTGGGGGGAGAGGGAATTTGGGGCTCTGGGGCTGCTGCCCCCGGGGTGAAGCGGAGGAAAGAGGCACGGCCGCTGCCTTGGGGTTAATTAGTCGAATGTTGTTTATTGTCAATGAATCTATGGTAGCATAAAGGATGCGGTGTACAGCCCGATTGCGACGCGCCATCTAGTGCTGGCTACAGCGGTGCTGAGGAGGAGTAAAAGAAAAAAAAAATTAAAAAAAATCAATCACCAATCTAATATTTAATTAAAAAAAAAAAAAGTCTTTTGTGAATAAACAAATGGCAAGAATTAATTCAGGTCACTTCTCGTAGGATTAGTGATAACCAAAACATCCCATCAGCCTTCCCCCCCCCTCCATCCCTTCGCGCCGTGGGGCCGGGTAATATCAGCGAAGGTAAATTTTGATAAAATAAAAAGCTCATTAACGGGTTTTTTTTTTTACACCCTTCAAGAAAATTTTTACCGCAGCCAGGGCCCGATGGCAGCAACGTCCCCTCCGACCACACCACTAAGTGCACTTGGTTTGAGACCTCGGGATCACGGCGCAGCCTCCCCCCTCCCCAGTCCTGGCCCACGGAAGAAAAAAAAAACTCTCCCAGGGGCAGGTTTGGTGCTTTTCCTCCAGGAAAGGTGCTTTAGAGCTCCCCCACCCAACCCACCCCGCTTTAAAAAAAAAATAAAAATCCAGTCCCATGACCTAAAAATACCACCCGGGCAGTGGCTTTAGTGTGTCTGTGATAGGAGCTGGCTGATGGTAGGTATTACCTTTCAATAAATATAATTTGTATTTAATAGTCCCTTAAAAAAAGAAAAAAAATTATAATTAGTTTCACCATAAAGGAAACAAAAATGACCTGAAATAATCCTTCGTGGTTCTGAAGAAATGCAGCTGGTTGGGCGCGACCCAGCTGAGGTTTGGGGCTCACGGGGCGTGTGGGGAACAACCAAAACTCTGCCCTTCGTAGAAAAAAAAAAAAATACTCTTCAAAGATTATTCATCCTTGCCTGAAGTCCAATTATGGTTTTTTTTCCCTCCGTTCAGATATTAAAAAAAAAAAAAAAAGCTACAAATTCTACTAACCACAATAAAAAAGGGGCAAGGCCGGGCCCTGAAGGTCCTGCGACACCCCACGGCACCGGGAGCCCTGGTTGTGTGTCCACCCCCCTCCACAAAAACTTTTGGGGGAGTTTTGCCCTTTTCCTCCTTCACAGCAGGAGCTTCCCTTCCAGGGACAAGTTTATGTCCCCCCCCGGCGCCCGTCGCAGCTCACCCCATCCTCAGAGAGGGACCACAACGGGGTCAAACTTCATTAATAAAAACACAAAGCGCCAAATTTGCTTTTCTCCCCCCCACAAAAAAAAAAGCCTTGGGAAGAGGAAAGTGCCAGCAGCTCTGGCAATTCAGGATTTGGGGTGATCTCTTTTCAGGAGGATGCGCCCTGCCGGCATTCCCTGTTTTTTTTTTTGTTTGTTTGTTTGGCTGTTTTTTATTCCCCTGAAGACAACATTACGCACAACTCCGTCCCGTTTACAAGATTCGAGGCGAACTCCCCCAAACCTCCCGTGTTTTAACAGCCACCATTTCCCCTTATCATCAAGGGGGGTGCGGAAGGAGCCCCCTTCCACCAACCAGCTCCAAAAATCAGCACCAGCTGCTCCCCGCCGCAACGGGCCCTCCAGCATCCATCAGCTCGGCGCTGGGGCAGGATGGAGTTCACCAAAACGGAGAGAAATCCCCCCCAAAAAAACCCCCAGGTGAAGCGTCAGCCTTTGGCCACCGCTCGCGGCAGGAGCTGGAGGACACTCCCCGAACCAAAATAAAGCTGCTGCTCCCGTTACAGGAAAAATAAACCTTCAGAAACTGGTCTATAAACCAAGCGACCCCCCCCTTAGTGAGGTTTTTGTTGGGGTTTTAAATATTTCAGGTTAATATTTGGGGTGAACCGAGAGGCTGCTGCAGGGCAAGAACCTGCGGCGCGTAACCGGTGCTTTATGTTCACGCCCCGGGGTTAAAAAAAAATAAATGGGAATTTCTGTGATTTGAGGCGAAAAAAAATCGCTGTTGGGCAGTGGATCTGTGGGGAGGGGCACAGGAGCTGCCCTGCGAGGGGCCACGGGACCGGGCACTGACCTCCCCGCCGTGGCACCAACTGGGTTTTAAAGCCCTTTTTTAAGCCCAGCTGTGTGCTGCCAATCTCTGCTCGGCGGTTTAATAAAACCAAAGAGAAGGACTTAAAAAAAAAATAAAAATATCAGAGTTAAACCAGCACGGGGATGTTTACAACCCCTTGAGAAGCGGCGCCGACGGCTTGACCCCATTAGGACCCCGTTTAATGACCCCACCCAGCCGCCTCCTCTAGGCAAGGGTTTGATTTGGGGGTTTTTAGATCTAAGTAAAACCGGTAAAATGTTAGAACCAAGCCTTAGGGTATTTGTGAGAATAAGGCTTCAGGTGATTCCCCAGTGTTAAGTACACTTCCACCTCCTCTGCCCCGTCCTCCGGGCCCTTCTCCCCGGGAAGGGCAGCGGGCAGGATCAGCACGGGAAGGGATTGCATAGTTTTGAGAGAAACAAACCAAACAAAAAAATAATTTAAAAAATTAAAAAAATAAAAATGAGGGAATGTTGTAATTTGAATTACCGGTATAATTCACGTTTTATTTTTCATGTGGTAAAACGTTGAACCTCGCTCTATACAGGATCGAGTCCGGTTTGGGAGCTGGATTACAAAAAGGAAGGAGAAAAAAAAAAAAAAAAAGGAAAAAAAAAAATATCTGTGCAAACATTGCAGTGCTAAAAGTTAAACCCACCGGGAGCACACGGTTCATCCCACGCCGCAGGGGCTGGGATGGGGGGAGAAGGGAACGTAGTGGACTACACCGAGTGTGTAAGTTAGTTACAGGTTCTTTTTTTTTTTTTAATTTTTTTTTTATATTTTTTTCCCCCCCCTCCCTCAACGTTTCGCTCTTTAGCCCTATTATCAAAAATATCGTTTAATATTCCTCAGCCTCAGGTCAGTTACTGTTGGCTCAGCAAAATGGAGCCGAGTTAATTCGATTCAGAACAGAGGTAGTAAGGAAGTAGCTTTGCTCAAGTAGAAAGTTATCGCGGGTTTGGGTGCCCCCGAGGGGCTGCGAGCGCCCGGCAGCCCCCTGCGGATTTACCTCCCGGTGCTGCCGGCTGCGCTTTGTCCTCTCTACTCCCCCCACGCCGATGGTTATTGCCGGGTGGAGACACTGACCTTGTTTCTTGTCTCAATTTTTACTAAGTCGGGTCGACCGTACCGCGAAGGGAACGGTTGGTTGTTTTTTTTTTTTTTTTTTTGCACAGTACTTCTGCAGGAAAAAAAACAAAACCAAAAAACAAACAACCAACAAACTCAAAACCACTCAAGCACTGTGACCACCCCCTCTGCCTCCCTCCCACCCCAAGAAAAAGTTTAAAAATAACATTTTAAAAACAAGAGTTGAGCCCGTCGGAAGGGCAGAGCCCTGAGCCTGCTGCTCATTGATGCTCAGAGACATCCGAGGGGGCCGGGCTCGGATGAGTTCAACTGAAAAAAAAAAAAAAATCCCCCGGTAACATCCAATTCCAACTAAAGTTTCGCTCAGTACCAGCAAAAAGAAATATAAAATAAAAACGGTGTTAAAAAAAAATAATGAATGATCTCTCAAATAAAAGGTTTCAAACTGGAATCGCTGGGGCGGTTTCGCTCGGTTCTGGGCGGTTAGTGACGCCGAGCCCAGCTGGAGGGACCCAGCAGGGTGCTGCCCCCCCTCCCCGTTCACCTTCTCCAAAAGCTTTGGTCTGGTTTATTGAATCGTTTTGAAGAAACCCCCCCGCTTCCACCCCGTGCCCCAACCTGAGCACGACCCCGCTGGTCCGAGTCACCCCTTCGCCAGCAGAAGCCTCTTGAAAAAGCATCTTCCTCCTTCTCACAGGGTCTCCAGGAGGAAGGGGGCTGTTTGTTTTGGGTTTTTTTTTTTTTTTTTTGCCCCCTCTCCCTCCTGTGTCACCTCCCTCCCACCAGCCAAATCCCATTTCTCAGCCACGCAGCCCGCTTTCTGCAGACAGGCAGAGGAGGCGTGGAAACCGGGGGTGTGGTGTGTGTGTGTTAAAAAAAAAAAATTTAAAAAAAAATAATATATTATTGCATTCCCCATCTTTCATGGGTCCCAAGAGGAGCGCCGGGGCAGGTGCTCAGAACCTGTGCACCAGAGCCTCCCGCTCCCTGCGCTTCAGCTCCTCTTTGTAACAGCACGAGCAGAAATTCCCAGTTTCTGGGTGTCCGTAAAAACTGCAGTTGGGCTGCTTGCATTTGGTCTGCTGGACGTTATAGAGGACTCGGCTTTTATTTCTGTCCGCCGGCGGTTCTCGGGGCGAGCTGTCCTGCTCCGGGGCCTCCCTGGAGCCGTTGCTGTGCTGGGGGGGGAGGAAGGCCGAGCCCTCGCACTCCGGGGGGAAGGTGGGGGGCACGTCCGTGTCCGTGGGGGAGAACCTGGCGAGGCGGGAGGGGCTGCTCTGGGGAGGGGGGTTCGGCCGCGCCTGGGCGCAGTGTCTGGGTAAGGTGGCGTAGGGGGGGAGGCTGCTGCTGCAGGACCCCCCCGCGACCTGCCGCCGGCCGTCTTGATAGCTGGGGGGGTGATGAGACCCTTCCGTGCTGCCGATCCCCGAGGGTCTGGGAAAGGTGAAAACGCCCGAATAACCCGAGGGAAAAGCGGCGATTTTAGCGCTCAGGGCCAGCTCCGGGGTGTGGATGGTGTAGGCGGGAGGGGGGGGCTGGGGGTACGCGGGGTTCAGCATCACTTCCTCGCCCTTGGGGGTGTTGGCGTCCGGCTCCAGCTTCTTGGGGGGGGCGGCGCTCCCCAACGCCTTCTTCTCCGCCTCCTTTTGTTTCTGCTCGGCCACGAAGCGCTCCTCGGCGTCCAGGAGGTACCTCTGGATCATCTCCTCCTGGTACTGGTGCCGGTGGCTGGTTTTGAGGTGCCCGGCGAAGATGAACTTGCGCTCCCCCTGCATGGCCGCCCGCAGGATGCTCAGGCTCAGCCGGACGTCGTTGCTGTATTTGTAGGGATCCGACGGCTTTTCGGGGGCTGCTTTACCCGGGCAGGTTTTCTCCACAGGAGCTGACAAATCTCCTTGGGAAGATTCTTCTTTGCTGCCTTTCCTGGACTTCAAGGATCCTTTTTTCTTCTTCTCCAAGGTATCTCCCTGCCCGTTGCTCACACCTCCCTTGATGGTTTTGCTGTGCATCAAACCACCCATGTTCTTTTTTAGTTTGCTTCCCAAAGTCTTGCCGAAGCTGCCCAGCTTATTGGCAACCGAGTCTGCTCGTTTTTTATCTTTTTCCTTCTCCTTTTCTCGCTCTTTCTTTGGTTTCTCTTTGTCCTTGCAAGCCCTGCTGCCGCCGTTGCTTGCCGAACTGCTGCAGACCGACTCCTTGTCCGACTCTCCCGACTCCGCGGCCGAACGAGCGTCGTCGCCCGCGGAGGCTGTAGGAGATTCTGGCTGGGCCAAAGGCGCCTGGGGAGAAAGAAAACAGGTATGAGAGTCCTGGAAGGTCCTCGGGTAAGAGTTTTTCAGGCTGAAGGTGCAAACGGAGAAGCAGGCGATTGCCTGGAGAAGGGAGGGGACACCGTTCACACACAGCGTGGGACGCCCCCGGCAGCGCATCAGAAATGTCTGAACCGGGTTGAGGCTTCGGGGGAAAAGGTGGAGAAAAGAGGGAGGGGGTGCTGCTAGTGAGGAGGAGGCCAATAAATTCCCCCTCTGGTCACTCCAAAGGCACCGGGCTGGGCTGGGAGCTGCTTCCCCGGGGTGACGGCAGGTCGATAAGGCCGAGCTGAGCAGGGGGGGGGATTCAGGAGCAAAGCAGCTGCAGCCAGTTGAGGAGCTCACACCCAAAGTGCCACCGTAGCAGAGCTCAAACAGTGACAACACCTCCGCAGCTGCGGGCAGGCCCAAACAGCTCATGTTTAAGTTTGGGGGAGTTTTCTCCTAAAAAGGGGAAGGGGAGAAAAAAAAAAAAAAACAAACAAAAAACCAACCAAACAAACCACAACACCCTTCATGCTGTCAAGACAGCTACCACCATCTGCCCACGCACCACCCCGGAGATTTGGGAAGCAGACGGGAGTTTTCCTGCCAAGGAAAGGTCCCAGGAAAAGCTACGGTCAAACTGTGGGTCTCGAGGCAGCTTCTGGCGGCCACAAACCGACAGCTCGTGTTTGTCTTGGAGCAAACAGCGTCTCTTCGCTGCCGGCCACCCACGCCAGAGGCTGCCCCGCTTCCACTCTGAGTAAAAACAGGCACAAAAAGCTCAAAAAAAAAACCCCCCAGCACCCGCACAAAACCCGAGCGGTTTATCCGCTCGGAGCAAAATCAGCAGCAGTTTCTGCTGGCACAGACAAGGCTCACGTGCAGGAGAGCGAGCCAGCGGACGACTTCACGTCGGCGGCCCCGCCAGGGGGAGGTTTAAATAATTAAAGAGTAAAGAAAATACTCCTCGTCTCTCTACCTGCATGTCACAAGGCAGCGTGATCCATTTCACATTCATGTAGCTGTGCAGGAGGTGCAGCTTTGCTTCCAGTGATAGTGTCACACTAAAATTTAGAACAGGATTAAAAAAAAAAAAAACAACACAAGTTAAGAGTCAAGTTCGTTCTAATAACTGAGGTTCTCTCCTCCATATTTACAGCTATTTGCCCCTTTATGTTAAAAAGTATGGTTTTACACAGCAGGTGTAAGGGAATTGAGACAGCAGGGATACAAAAGGTGACATTTTTGTAGTTTTCCAAACCTTTCAGTTAAAACTAAAGTGGATAAATAAGATTCCAGAGTGATCAAAAAAAAAAAAAAAAAAAAGATTCGAGTGATCGAAAAAAAATTTTTTAAAAATAAATCAATAAATAAGATTCCAGAGTGATCAAAAAAAAAAATAAAATCAATAAATAAGATTCCAGAGTGATCAAAAACAAAAAAAAAAATCAATAAATAAGATTCCAGAGTGATCAAAAACAAAAAAAAAAAATCAATAAATAAGATTCCAGAGTGATCAAAAAAAAAAATAAAATCAATAAATAAGATTCCAGAGTGATCAAAAAAAATAAAAAAAAAAATCAATAAATAAGATTCCAGAGTGATCAAAAACAAAAAAAAAAAATCAATAAATAAGATTGCAGAGTGATCAAAAAAATAATAAAAAAATTATCAATAAATGATTCCAGAGTGATCAAAATAATAATAATAATAAAAAAAATATCAATAAATAAGATTCCAGAGTGATCAAAAAAAATAAATCAATAAGATTCTAGAGTGATAAAAAAAAAAAAAAAAATCAATAAATACAATTCGAGTGATCAAAAAAAAAAAAATAATCAATGAATAAGATTCCAGAGTGATCAAAATCGAGCCGGCTGTGAATTAAAACAAACTCGACAAAAATAATCTGACTTGTACAAGAGACAAATGACAAAAAAAAAAAAAGGAGCTGACACCCGTCTAAACAGATTTCAAAGTGTTTCTCCTCTCCCTGAAAACAACCTCAGAAAAGAGTAAAGATTCTGTCACAAAAATCTCCACTTGTTGAAAACAATCCTTTCACTACAAACACGGGGACTGAGGCCTTCCCACTGGCTCCAGACCCCTCGAGGCGAGGTGTCGTGGCGGTGAAACCTGAAGCTGAACTTGGGTCTTGGGGGTTTCTCGGTTTCCAGCTCTGACCACGACACCCGCGGCCGCTGCCCTCCGCCTCAACCCCAGGAAACTCGCCGCCCCCAAACCCTGCGCCCTTTGTCCCTCTTGGAGGTAAAAATAGGAAGGGTGGCTGCCTGCGAGCCCTCCCTCCTCCCGGCTCCGGGGCCCACGCCTCGAGTGGGGGCAGAGGAATGGAAGACGACACCTTTTTCTGTGTAAACACGACACCTGATCCTCTGCCGCTTCTCGTTTCCGAGCTACTCCCGGGTGGAAGCTCCGAGACTCGGAGCCGCCATCCCTCTGCCTCGTCACAGCCCAAACGCGCCGCGAGCGAGGACAAAGCGAGCAAAAAAAGCCGTTCCAGCCCTAAAAGCTGTTCCAGGCCCATACCCTGAGGACAACTTTGACCTAGCCACAAGAAACCCCCGGCGGGGGACAGAGCGGGGCCCCCCCAGGTGGCACCGCCCCAGCTCGCAGGCGACCGACCTGGCCAGTTTGACGTTGTCGCTGTCGTCCTTCCCCCACTGCCATTCCCTCCCGGGATCCACGGCGAAGTGCACGGGGAGCAGTTTGTGCTCAGAGTCTGTCAGGGGGATCACAGCTGCACGACGGACAGAAAATTCGCTTTTAGTACCCAAAAGGACAAACCTTTCACGTCTGGGCGCCCACCAAGGACAACACCAACTTCTGATGGCAACGGGCTTCACGCCAGATCCCACAGAGACCTCCAGGGTCTGGGATCGTCGAGTCATCGTAGAGTCACAAACGTTTGGGTTGGAGGGGGCATTTAAAGGGCATCTAGATCCAGCCCTGCTGTCCCGGGCAGGGCCACCTTCCCCCAGCCCAGGTTGCCCAAAGCCCCGTCCAACGCGGCCTTGAGCCCTGCCAGGGAGGGGGCAGCCCCAGCTGCTCTGGGCAGCCTGTGCCAGGGCCTCACCCCCCTCCCAGGGGAGAATTTCTGCCTCAGATCTCACCTGAATCTCCCCTCTCTGTTTAAACCCTTTCCCCGTCATCATGTCTCTTTCTCCTGATCCAGAGTCCCCCCCCCTTTCCCGCAGCCCCTTTCAGCCCTGGGGGGCCGCTCTAAGGTCTCCCCGGAGCCTTCTCTCCTCCAGCTGAACCCCCCAACTCTCCCAGCCTGTCCTCACAGGGGGGCTCCAGCCCCCCCAGCATCTCCGTGGCCTCCTCTGGCCCCGCTGGAGCAGGTCCGTGTCCTTCTGCTGTTGGTGCCCCAGAGCTGGACCCAGCCCTGCAGGGGGGGCTCAGAGAGCGGAGCAGAGGGGAGAATCCCCCCCCGGCCCTGTGCCCACCCTGCTCTGGGTGCAGCCCAGCACACGGGGCCCTTTCTGGGCTGCCAGCGCCCGTTGGTGGCTCACGTCCCAGCTTTTCACCTACCTTGATCTTTTGCGGGTTCCTTCTGCTCCATGGATACCAGGGCAGAAAAATGGGCTTGGTCGTAAGCCAGTACCAACGGAGAACGATGGCATTTGTTGGCTGGGACTTCCAGGGGAAGATAGATCCCTCCAAAGGGAATTGGGGCAAAGGCTGGAAAGAAATCAGGGCAGTTAGTTTTCATAATAGATGAAAGAGTTCAGAGTTGTTTGTACTGAAACTGCTCCAGAACAAGCTGTTTGCTTCATTCAGGGTCTCACCTGCAATTATCTATCAGCTCGAGGGACACTAAAAAAAACCCCCACAAACCAAAATAGACATCTATGCTACCTTAGGAGGAACATAGTTGCAAAATGAATTTGTATTTTCTATAAAAATAACCCCACTTTTCACTCCTCCACAAGACAACTTGAACCGTGCACACAGAATGATGGTAACTGATGAGTCTTTTCTGACAGGAAATTAAAGTCTGCTAGTGGAAAATACGACACGCAGGGGAACGGAATTTCCCATCTCTGCACACACGTGCGGGGGAAAAAGAGGTACAAAACCCCCCCTCCTCAGGCAGATGCTCTTAGAAATGGCAAAATATCAGACTGTGACGCTGAGCTGTGCGTCCCGTACCCTCCGTGGGAATCGCCCACAGCACCCTGCAGCGGGTCAACGTGCCTCACGCTCTGTTCCGATTCAAAATCCGGCTTCCCCGAGCAAAAACACCCCGGGAAAACGTGTGGTAGAGAGGGATCGCACAGCCTGAGCACACATCCTTCGTAAAGACTCCTAAAAGAAAGGGAAATTCTTACCCTCTCCCCCCGAGTCCCGCAGCATCGTGTCTGCCACCACCACTATGGGTCTCTTCAACACGTGGGCAAGGACAAACACGTGGAACTCCTCCAGGCTCTCGTACACCGGCTCTTCGGAGCTTTCAACACTTGGAAGCAGCAAGGAAGAAATTAATTTTCACCCCTTGAGTATTTAATCATCGCTTGTAAAAACAGGATGAAGCCTTTATAGGCATCCACGTAGAGGCGCGTCGTATTAAAGGCATTCAGTTTGACCTCAGCTCTAATTTGAGATTTTAGATGTAGATTCCCCCCAAACTGGCCGATTTTAAAGATACGAGGGTTTGTATGCAGGAAGTGCCACGTTGCTGCCCAGCTCTTCTGGGTGTCTCTAAAGAGCCTCAGAAGTGGCGTTTGCTGGAGATGGCTGCGGCGATCAAGCGCCCTTGAAATACAGAGCGAGCGCTGCAGAAATCCTCAGCGTTTGCTTATTACTCACTTCAGAGCCACCAACATGATGAACCACGAGAAGAGTTTAGTTTTCTGTTCAGTGTTACCCCCCCAAAAAGGCCTCGTGCAGCATTTAAATCCCTTCCTGTGACACTTTATGGAGCTCTCGTCGTTCTTCACGATCCTTCATCCTTCCCCTTAAAAACCCAACGCTCCGGACCAGAGCGGCAAACCCTCAGCCTTGTCCTTTCTCCTCGAGAATCCCCCCCGAGCCCTCCACCAAAGGGAGAGCTGCTCTGTTTCCACATCTAGCTGTTTTTATTAGTTTTCAGTTCTGCCCCTCCACATACCCTCCGCAGCCGCCGCCGTTGGTGCCGTAGTGCACGCGCGGCTCGCTGGACGCCAGCTTGATCAGCTCGTTCCACTCCTTCTGCCACTCCTCTTCGGTGTAAACGAGACCAGACTGGAAAAAAGCAAACAAAAATCCCCCCCCCAAAAGTAAGTATTTTCCAATTTCCGCAGCACAGATTTATACACGCAGCCACAACTTGCCTCTATGGATTTATGCAAAAATAAACGCTATATTATGCAAAAAAAAAAAAACCCAACCCCTGCGTGTTTCCAAATCTGTGTTCTCGAGCCAGCTGGGGAGATCATCAGCCCGAAACAAAAGTTTTGTCTTTTTAGCAGGGTGGAAGTAAACATTTCAACCCACAGAACGAGAGGAAACCTTTATTCTTACACTAAATCCTTCCAGGCTTAAAGATGACAAAACCTATGGGTAAGAGACGGTGGGACAGATAATTGGACTGGCTAAAATACAGAATTGATTTTCCTTCAAAAAAACCCCACGGAAGGCACCGTAAGGTCTATAAATATTCAATTCAAGAGTTGCTTTGCTATTTCAACCCACGGCCATGCTACATCTTCCTCCCCTTCCCTTACAGGGGGGTTGCAAGCTGCCTGTTCTGTGACTGCACCGGGAGCCATCGCGGCCTGACCCTGCTGGGAAACCCCCCCCCAGGGCACGGCCCCCTCCTCAAAAAGCTGCCCCCTGCGCCTAGAGAACACGCTGCCCTGGGTACAACCCCCCTACTTCATAAAGCCTGCACGGAGGATGAAATTCAAGAATTACACCTCTCCTCCCCAAGGCAGAAGCTTCTCAAACAGCTTCCAGCACAACCCCGGGGTTGATGGGTATCAGAAGCCACGTTCACCCCAAGGAAAGGCAGAAATACCTTAAAAACACAAAACTGTGCAAAAGGTCACACTCGAGCCCGCTGCGTTTAAGGTCATAAGATGAGAAATGCAATGGGAAGGGCAGCAGCTTTACCCTCCTCTTCCTCCTCCTTTCCCCGGCTCCATAACCGGAGCTCCAGCATCCAAACACAACATCCTAAATCCTCCAAGCTGCCAAGAAAACCTTCAAGCCGTGCACCAGAGGGAACTGAGGGCCCCGCTCTGCTCCCCGCATCGTTCCGTGGGGCGTTAATGAAGCTTCTCCGCTCCCGGTTACGTCGTCAAGGCGAATTCTTTCATCGTTGATTTAAAGCTCGCGAAGCAAAGCACGGGAGGAGAATTTCGCCCCCAGAGCGGGTTGTGAAACGCTGAGCGGCATCCAGCACCCCGGGCTGCTTCTGTCGGAGCTTACTGGGGAGGGAGGAGCTCAGGATCCTCAGGTTCCAGGCTGCTGCATCACCTGCATCCCCCCCAGCCCACGCCTCCTGCCACGGCCCTTCAGCTCACGCAGAGGACAACGACCAGGGCACGACACCACCGCATCCTACACCCTGAGCGTCTGCAAACTCTTCTAAAAACCCGCAAGCTCTTCGCTGGCAGCTCATTCCGGAGCACACTGTTTAGAGAGATGCCTAAAACCGTGCTTTTAATAGCAGTAAAACCCCTCCAATTATTCATTAACGACTCCGCTTCAAACAGGGCAATAAGTGCCTTTTTTTTTTTTTTTTTTTTTTTCAAACCGTCAAGATACAAATCTCTGTGCCCTTCTAAAAATAAAAAGGAAGCTGGAGAGTAAACACCATCCCTCGGCAGCAGGTGGAAACGGGAGTTCACCCTGCTCACAAGAGCCTCGCGAGGCCGCGGGGTGACTCTCACCACGTGAGGCCGTGCGGTAACTTTCCACCTTGACAAAGCCACGTCCCCGCTTCTGGGGGGGCCCCGTCTCGTCGCTTTGAAAAAGCTCCTTTATTGTGGCAAGTTCACGAGTCTTCTTTTTTGGTAGGCAGAGTTTGTGCCAAGCTCTGAAGAGCCCAGCAAGGCCATCGCATCCTGCTGGATCCCAAATGCCTGACGGTGACTTGTTTTGGTTTTGGTTTTTATTTTTTCCCCCCCATCAGTATTGGGCATAACACGCTACTAATAAAGAATTTTCCTACCTTGTGATAAAAGGGAATTTTGCCACAGTTTAGATCAAAGGATACGTCTCATCACGGTCTAACCAAGTACCACAAGCCAGGGGGTTGCCCAAAAGTCAAGTCAAACTTTATCACAACCAGAAGCATCTCCCAGAGCCACGGGGTATTTTATCCAGCCGCAGAGAGGATGGTTTTCAGTCTGGTCCTTACCTCCTTGTTCTGCTGCGTCTGCTGCCAACGCCACCTTCGCTTCAGGGCTTCCCTTTCCACCCCTTTATCCATCAAGGTGTAAAGGGATTTGCGAAGCATGAGATCTCGGTCGTGGAAACCCCACATACCTGCATGGGGCGGGGGAAAGAAACAGCAGCAGAGGGTCAGCATCGCTTTCTTGAGTCACTGAGGTCCCACAACCTGCCACAAACCAGGGCAAGGGGGGAAACAGAGGCAGAGAAATGCAAGCTCCTCCCTCAAAATATTACAATTCCTGGTTCAAAGCCTACATTTTCTACCCGCGGTGAGTTTCTGTGCAGCTAAACGGAGATGCTGCCACCTCTGCTTTCAACTCTGAAGCATCTCACAAATATTTGTTCACCAAAAAAAAAAAAAAAAAAAAAAGAAATAAAAATCACACACGTCAAAGGTCTGATAAGAAAATGAGATTGGGTTAAACGAGAGCGTGGTTTTGTTGTGTGTGAAGCACCAACACGAAGGAAATGCACAGCCCTGCTCATTTAAAAGCCTGGAAACTTCAGAGGATTTACTCCGGTCACGCTTGACAAGATGAAGTCAAATCTGGGCTTTTGGAACATCAAGAGGGAAGGAGTGGTTCCGTTATTTTACGTTTCCTTCAGAAACAGGGAAATTTGCCAAACGGAAGGGAAGAAGGTATTTTAGAAGTACGGGAGCTATCGGCAGCCTCTTTCCTTCCACCCGTTCCTGTCCCGCAGAGCCCGAGCGCCGCGGCCGCCCGCACGCCTCCTGCCGCGGTGGGAAACGCTCGGCCCGGGAGGTGGCACCAGCATGGGGCACGTTACTGGGTCTGGAGTGAACTGGTTCGTTATTTGCCTTTGGGAGGGGGGGTTAAGTGGAGCTCTTACCCAGGGAGGCGGCGTGGAGCAGGCAGTTGCCGTCGCCGGTGGTGGCCAGGGGGAGCAGCCTCTGGCAGCTGGGGTCCACGTTCGCCCACCAGTTCAGACGACCTGGGGGAGGTATTTGAGAGTGAAAACAGGGCCCGTTACACAACGTGAGACTGGTGTGTTTGTCCCCTCAAAACACACCGACGAGGATGGAAACCTGCTTGATTTGTTGGGTGTTCCGCCCCCCAAGGGATGAGCAGTTAGAGACTCATCCCCTGGCTGGATAAAGGGAGGAGTCAAGACTGTAATAAAGCAACAAAAAGGAGAGACTGGAGTGGCAAAAATTCCTGGGGATGCAAGGAAACAGCCAGGCTGAACTTAAGGTCGCACAAATTAGAATTAATTAGAAATAGGAACCAGCCCAGCCAGGACTTCAACCCAGAGCAGCGTTCTCCCTCACCCCTACTTACTTTAAAACCCCAAAAACCATCAGGCTGAGAACATCTCCTCAGGTACCTGTCACAACAACTTTTCCAGTTAATAACCACTTTTTGTGTCTTCTCACAACCAAATTGCTCCTATTTAAACCCTCTCACAACGGTCATTTTCTCCCCGCTCGCTGGTTTAGGTACAACACTCAAGACTTCTGCTGATCCCAGCAGCTTTACCAATGAAAACGCAAACCGACAGTGCTTTACGCCATTTAAAAAGAGCAGCTTTTTGGTGATACGAGGCACTTGTAGTAATTCAAGTCAAGAGCATCTAAAAATAGAAGCTGGGGGGAAAAAAAAAAATAAAATAAAATGAACATAGGCGCTGCAGTCAAGTACAGTGCGACTGGAGGTTAAACATTTATCAAGGAAACGAAGTCGGGCTGAATTAGGACTTTGAACTTACAGCCCAGCCTGCGTCTCGCTCCTCCGTGCCCTCAAAACCTCCCTTGGCTGCGAGTTTTTCCGGTAGTTTTCCTGCAGCAGATCCTGTGCAAGAGGTGGGATTTTTTTGGCTGGAGGATGCTGTTCGGGTTTCCAATAAGTTGCATTTAAATTGCTCTCGCAGAGAAGCAGCCCTTTTACTCATATTTCTGACAAAATTCTGCTCCCGAGCACGGGCCCTGCCACGGAGCCCGGCTCTCAAACACAAGATTTCTCAAAATTGTTTGCACAACCTCAGCAACGGCAGCTGCGGAAGAGCTAAATACAGAAAAGTTGGTTTTAAACACCGATAAACACAGGAAAACATAAAAAAAAACCAAAAGCAGAGCGAACTGCAGCGCCAGGCGGGTAATTTCTTTTCTCAGCGTTGGGAGAGGAACCCGTCGGAGTGGGGAAGCGTTGCGGAGCCAGCCTCGGGACAATAGCTCCGCTCGGAAAAGCTGCCGATTTTCACTCGATATAGCTCCTGGCACGGCCAAGGCACGAGCCTGTGCCAAGTGGCACCGGGCCAGAGGAACGAACCGAGCAGCAAAACAGCGTCTCCCAAAAGCCAACCGAGATGTAACGCTACCGTAGGCGGCGCCGAGTTGCCTTTTTTAAAAATTTATTTGTTTTTGAAAATCCATTTCACATCCTTCCTGGAGAACTCGCTGCTCTTTTCCGACAGCTGGTGTTTGCATCCCTGGTCGGTGCTTCGGGGGTTGTGTAACCGCTCGTGGAGCCGAGCTGGGTCCGGTTTGGGGGACACACACGCGCACACCTTGGGGAGGTGTTTGTGGGCGGCGTGGGGTCACGCTGCTCCACGCGCACCCCCGGCGAGGCAGAGGCGTTTGTACGGATTTCCAGTTGCGCAAGAGAAGCCGTCTTGAGAGAAACCGCATTCCCCAAACCCTTCTCTGAATGTTTGCCTCCCAGCGAGGCGGTGGAAAGGCCAAGAGGCCCCTTGAAGTATTTCAAACAACATATTTCTCTGCACGTGGTCATGAGGAACAAGCCCTGAAAGCTGGATGAGGGAGATAACTGGATTCAAGAGCACGAGGGATCTTCCTGCAACTGTCGCTCGAGTGGCTCTTCTGCCCGTCTGAAGAACTCCACCAGCACCCAGAGGCCTCCTCTGTGTCCAGCACCGTGACTCCTACAGGGCCCAGTTTGGCCCTGCTACTGGTTTTGCTACGCAACACCCGTTTGTCCCAGCAGAGCTCCAGAACCTGCTCACAGAGGTGTATGTTTGGTAAAATACCGTCGTTTCTTCTAACAGGAACCATCGAAACAGGTCACGGCACTAGGAAGGAACAAAGACGGCTCCTCCCAGCCCCAAAACGAGGACTGACTCATCCAAAACCCAAATGGCTTCCCTAAGGCTACCAGGGAATCCAGTGCCGTAATTCCAAGGTGTTGGCTCCAGCGAAGGGACGGGAGCGTTCCCGGCCTCGTGCTCCTCGGGCCGACGCGACGGAGCCGACACGAGCACCCACCCCGGGGGTTTTTTTCCCTGCTGCTGAATCACCAGTGGAGGTGAAGGGGGCAGGATCAGCACCCAGAAGTGGGCTAAGAGACCAAAAAAAAAAAAAAAAAAAAGGAAAGCAGGTAGAAAAAAGCGGCATCTATGCTGAAGCAAGCTCATTTCACCTATCTGAAATGAGGTAATTCATCTGTCTGCTTATCTAATCTGGAGCCCATCTCTGACGAAACCACCACCTGCAGAAAACATTTCTGCTTCAGGATCTGGCAGCAAGAAGAGTTTGTTCGAGCGCAATTACACGTCGGTCGCTACTTTCTGCCCTGTCTGGGGGAGGATGGAGAATCGAAGGCTCCCAACAAGCAGCCCCGCTACGCTCAGCCTCCTCCCAGCACCACGGGCTCAGCCCCGCCACCGAGGATGATGGTGGAGGGGCCGAAGGCATCGTGGTGGTCCCACGCCGCGGGCAGCGGTCTGGCAAAGCCCAGCACTCAACTTCTGAGAAGGTTTCAAGAGGCCTTTTGGAGCAAGGTGGACCCAGACAGGAGCTGGTCTCTCCTGCCAAGGGAACCAGTCCGGCCCGTGACTTATGGGCAAAAACATTTGCAAGTCGGACGCCAGGTAGGTAAGACCGAGGGGGGTACGTGTACACACGTGCCTCTGCTCACGCACGGGCCAAACCCAGCCTGAAAAGCTTCTCCAGGTGATGACCAAAGCCCCATTTCTTTGGCTTCCCACTCCGTGACGTGGGAGGTTTCTGCCCCAGGAAGGAGGAAGCCCTTTGCCATTCCCTCGAAGCCGCTCCCGCAGTGAAGCGAGCGTGCTGATCTCTTCACTCAGCAGTTTTTAAGAGTCCACCTACAGGTGTTCATTAAATATTAGTCTGAAGCAGGAGGTTTCTTGCCAACAGGCTGGGGGACTTCTGAAGTCATGCTTGGCACCACGTCCCGGACCCAGGGAGAAAGCCTGACCTCGGAGCCAAGGCAGAGCCAAACCCAGGGGTTTCTTCCAGTTCCTCCTGATTTTTTTTTTTTTTTTTTTTTTTTGGAATGGCACCACCGACTGCTCCTCCCCGCGTGCAATGAGAAAAACCACTCTGCATCTTCAGAACATAGAGCAAGGCTTAATCCGTTTAGGTTTCGGACAAAGAACGCTAAAATTGTGGCAAGGGCCAAATTCTGAGCTCCACCAAAACCTTTTCATACAACTCTGAGCATGTTAAAAGCTTTCTGAGAGGATGTCATTACAATTTACAGCCACTTTTTAAAGTGCTCTTACTCTGCCACAGCACTGTAAAAGGATTTCTGGATAGAAGGAGAAGAGTATCTGAACATTTATTGGTCTATAAAATATTTGCTTAATCCCCTAAGGACAGCACGTACTAAATTAATAACGGGAGTCACCGTAGATCACGGCTCCACGCGAAAAACCCTCCTTCAAATCGCACTGGGGATATTTTATACACGCAGTACGGCCCTTTAACAAACACCCATTTCTAACAAACCCACGTAGAAAACGCAGAGAGGCTTTAGAGTCTTCAAAAGGCATTTTCTAAAAATCAATTCCTTCACGCCAGCCTCGTCTCGGCAGGCCGGGAAGCGTCCCCAGCACAGGGATGGAAGAGCACGGCCACCCCCGGCTCCCTCGGGCAGGGGCTGTGCTGGGATGGGGAGATCCAACCCCCCAGCTCTGCTCCCGGGGCGGGGGGCACCACGGTTTTATCTGTGTTAGACACGACGGCTTCACCGTGGAGCAGCAACGGCGCCGAAACGAGATCGCTTGGATCAGGTGCTCATTTCCAAAACATGAGAATATTTATTACAGGAACACTTGAGCAGGAGAAGGCTAAAATTTGACATTAAGAATATATGTTACCTCTGAAGGAATAGTTTTCTTGGTGTGTGCAGCCGTGACAGAAACAAAGGAGAGGTGTAACAGCTCCCGAGATCCCGCCTGGCGCCCTCCTGCCCCCACCCCACGAAGCCACCCTGCTAACCCAGACTGAGGTTTCTCTGCCAGGAAGGTCCCATCCATTCACCAGCTCAATCTTATTTACAGATCACCTAGCAACTATTCAGAAGGAAAACAGCACGTTGGGAAAAAAAAAAAAAAAAAAAAAAAAAAAAAATCCCTCCGCACCCCTAAGGTGGTTCCTCTCCGGGCAAACTGAAAGCCAGCAGATGAGTTTCCCTTTCACATAAAATGCATCATCTGTCTAAAATGTCTGTAACCACTTTAAGATTTGTCAGTAGTGATGAGCTGCTGTTTGTGTTATGCAGGAATTTTTTCCCCCCCCTTCTCTCAGCGGGGCTGACGGGGTGATGCAGGGCACAGGGAAGCTCACGGGGGTGAGATAATGCAATTTAAAAAAATTTTTTTGTGAGCGTTACCATTCAGCTGCACAAGCGATGACGACACCCACAATTTATTTACATCCAGTGTCTGCAGGCAAAGCAAAGCAAACTCTTACTCAACCCTCGCACCACGCTATAAAAAGGGATGAAATAACACCCATCAGATCCGACAGGCTCGCTTCTCTGCGGCCTCAGGCTCGTTCCTGTCAGTACCGCTGCAAAACTGACCCCGCCAGACTGTGTTAGCGTTAAAAGGAAAAAAAAAAAAAAAAAAAAAAAAGCCACTCACCAGCCTGCTCCAGCGCCACCAGCATCGACTGCTCGATGAGGTCTCGCTCGATGAAGCTGCGGAAGTCCTCGTGGTACACGGTGAGGTCGGGCAGCTGGAAGGTGCAGATGGGCATCTCCAGCAGATGTTCGCTGCTGCCGTTGCTGGAGACGTGGGACCGGGCCAGGGAGACGATGGTGGAGCTGGCGTGGGAAATGCCTCGAGACAGGCGTTTTTCTGAGAGGAAAAGATGAAAAAAAAAAAAAAAAAATAAAACAAACCACCTGAGCAGTGCCGGAGCCGTAAACCTCACAGAAGCAATTATCAAATCGCTGCCTTCAGCCTGTAATTTTTTTTTTTTTTTTGGTTGGAAGCGGCTGGATTGCTCCAGCATATAAATATTTCAGGCACCAGAAGGAAGATTTAATTGATCCGTCTCATTTTGGTGACACTGACCTTGCACAATATCATCCTGCCGCTGGAGTGGCGGGCGCCCGGGACGAGCTGCCTCTTTTTCAGGGGGTTTGTAGCTGCGTCCTTCGTTGAAGGAATGGGGCAGGTTGCCGGCGTGCACTTGCCGTAGCTGCTCAAAGTCACTCAGGGCTGCGCTCAGGTCCCAGTTCTTGCCTGGATGGGAAGGCGACAACAGCGCAAACCGTCACACCAGAGCGAAATTGAGTCAGTTCCTAAAAGATCCACGTTAAAAACTACAATAGCAGGAAGGCTGTCCAGCAGAAATGAGGCGGAAAGCAGGGTGCAGCACCCCTCGTTCAGCTGGGCGCTGGATTTCTGCTCGGGATTTGCATTTCTGGAAGAGATCCAGCCATGAACGTGAAGAGCCTGGAAGGGGTCAGCTCTGCTGCCACAGGTCACGGGGCTGGGTCACACCTCGGGTGCACGGAGGCTCATCCAGGGCTTAGAGGGAGCTACTGCTCTTGGATTCTACCTCTGCAAAACCCAAAGAAAAGGTCTAAAGACCTCAAGTTTTCACAGAATCATGGAATCGGAATGGGTTGGGTTGGAAGGGATCTTCAAAGGTCAGGCAGTCCAACCGCCCGCCATGGGCAGGGCCACCTTCCCCCAGCCCAGGTTGCCCAAAGCCCCGTCCAACGCGGCCTTGAGCCCTGCCAGGGAGGGGGCAGCCCCAGCTGCTCTGGGCAGCCTGTGCCAGGGCCTCACCCCCCTCCCAGGGGAGAATTTCTTCCTTCTATCTAGTCCGAGATACAATTTTTCCAGAAAAAGATTCCTGGCTCTAAAACGAAGAGGGGCGGAGTCACCGCAACAGCATACACAGAGCATGGGACCGGAGTAAAATAAAGATAACTTTGCCCTTAAGAAAGGGAAACGGACGATCAGGCTGGGCAGTGTCCACCAGCACCCAAATAAACCAAACACCCAACGCCGGGGCGAAAACACACGGCCTTAGAGCTGATGACTTGTAATTAACATCTGTCCCCACGGGTTCAGAGACAGCCACCCGGCTCTGAGCTGACCCCCAAAGCGCAGGCGCAGGCGAGGTGCCGCCCGGGCTCGGCGCTATCCAGAAGCCTTCCCAGCAGGTTTGTGCCACTGCTGGCCAGATAAATTATTCAGCAAAACAGCTTGAACTTCGTGGAGTTGAGTAAAGCAGTTCCATTTCCTTTTAACTACCCAGCAAGCTGCAAGAACATAATATATATTAATGTGCTTAAGTCTTGCAGCCTGCAGTAAATTGACCTTTGAGAAGCCACTGTCTTCCAAAGGCAGGAATACACCACAAAAAAAAAAAAAAAAAAATCTACCATATGGCTTACATTTAGGAAAATTGTAATTTTTTTTTTTTTTATGAACACTTAAATTAGCAAGACAGTGTAGAAAGCAAGCCAACTTTATATATGGTAGCTCCACTACAGGGAAGATATATAAACTGCCAATTGGTTTATATGATAGCTCACGGACAATAAAAGAAGTCATTATGTCTAATTCCCTAAAGGAAATACGCTCCTCAAGTATTTAAATTCTTTTGAGAGATGTAATTTGCAGCGTTTAATGACTGACTCCGAACAGAAAGTTATTTTAAGCTTTACCTTTTGAGTCAAGGGGAATTATTTTTTTTTTTTTTTTCCTCTTTTTTCTGTTTGTTTTGAAACGGAATAATGAATCAGTATCCAGGAATGAGAGTGACCTGTCAGTTTAAAATTAAATTTGCTGTCGCATCACTATTTGCTTTAATGTCAGTGACAGGAGGACACGTGAGCAACACTGACCCACTGCAGCTGCACTGTTCAACCACCCTCACCAGCAGCTGCTTCAGAAATTGAAAAAAAAAAAAAAAGCTAAACTTTGGAAACTCCACATGAAACCACAGCAGCCAAAAGGACTCATAAATCCCAGCATTACGGAACAACCTGGTTATCTGCAGGCACCTGGAAAGGCTGTTTGAGGGACTGGGCACTTTTTTTTTGACAACGCAAAAGAGGTGGTTTGAAGCGTTCAGGGCAACTTTTGCACAGAGGAGGTTTTGCTGGGGCTTGGATGAGCAGAACCTAAATAATTCTCCCAGTTATTACGTTCTCTTTTCCCCCAGTTCTTTAGCTCTGTGGGCATTTGTACGCTGCAGGCCGTTGCTGGCGTGCTGGGGGGTTTCCAACATTCAGAAGACCCATCGTTGCCACCAGACAGCGACTTTGCTTGACACGTGCACAGTAAAAAAAAAAAAGACTTAAATCACCCAGATCGCCCTCAAACTTCACAATCTGAATAACTCCCTTTATATAACTCCCTTTATACATCTATTTTATCAGGCTGCTTTCACTAATACCCGCCAAAAAAAGAAAAAAAAACAAACCTCGTGGTTTTTTTCCCCTGTCATTTCCACCCTTAGAGTTGTCAACTCTGCCAAGGCTGCAGGAGAAATAGCAGCGACTCCGCAGCACGTCAGGAAAATGAGCTGAAACTACCGTTGTCAAAATAAAAATCAACCCGTGCGCCAAGCGGGAGATGGAGAGTTTGAGGGAATATCTGCTTTAACCTTTTCTATCGCAAGCCTAAATATTTCTTCCGAAAGATAATATTAGAAATCCTGACGTGAAACAAAGCAGCCTAAGCCCAGAAACCAGAACATAAACACACCACAAAACCCACAACTTGCCAGACTTCCGCCGAGACGACGCTCGGCTGTAAAAATTAAAGAGTGAAGCCTTGAACCCAGCGAAGCCAACGGGAGTGTTGAAGAGGGAAAAGCTACGAATCGATGCTGCGAGCGCCGAGCCGAGCAGGAGAGCTAGAGCTGAGGTGGAGCAAATTGCCTAAAGACACAGATTCTAGCAACAATTTCAGGGCTTTGAATTCATTACTGCTACAGCATCCGGAACGGGAGCAGCCGGGGAACCGGTGCAGATGCTGTAGGAGCATCAACTGGTCCCGAGTTCAAGCAGCAAGAAAAAATGACCTGTATTATACAAGAAAAAAGGCTGATAGGAAGAAACGCAGCAAGTACGGTCTTGCGTTATAATTACAATTAGTTAATTATGTACAAACAGCCCTGCTTCTCACGCAGGATTTCTGTCCCGCAGCACTACAGCGCATGCCAGCATTTACTCCCCATCCTTTTGTCAACATTAACCCCCAGGCAATGCTCGTGAGCAAGTCTGCAGCCCCAAAATTAAGACCTTTCTCCTTCACCCTTCTCGTCGCCCTAAGTACAAGGTGAAAAAAAAATTCCCTGCAGCCTTCAACTAAGCATGATCACGAATGAGAAGTTCTTCATCTCACGGAGTTTTTGAGAAGGCCACTATTACGCTGTATTTCAGGGCAAGCACATGCGCTCAAAATAGGTAGAGGAGTGGGAAGCTGCCAGCACGGCGTGCCGAGGCTCTCGAGGGCTGCCCGACCCGTCGACTGAACGCGGATGAGGTTTGCATTCAACTCCTGAGCACCCTCAGCATCTCCATCACCTTAAACCTGTTCCGTAGGAGCCTCCCACGCCGGTAAATGGGGCTCCGAGGGGACGCTCTGCCAGGAGAGGTCACTGGCACTGACAAAACAGCAATTTCTATCGGCATAATCAAACCACCTTCACAAGCAGAACAAGATATACCAGTAACAGCACGGTTTTGCCTATGTAATTACTCCTATATTAGTTTGAAAACACAGGCAGCCTTTACCTAGTGCTGTTCCTTCAACCCTTCTGAAGGCATCGCTGCTATAGAGGGGGGAAAAAAAAAAACAACAAATCACTTAAGTTTTGCTGCTCGCAGCGAACAGCAGAGGAAGGGAGAGGAGGGAAGAAGGGAAACCTGGTTGATGCATTCTCCTTCCCAACATTTGAAATTCATCACCTGATGGACACGTAACAAGAAACCAAGACACAATTTCACCAGCCGCGCCGCCGAGGGCACGATTTTATTATCTCCAGCATCAACATTCACCAACCACCAACCTTGGGGTCTGGCCAACCCCTCTCACAACCCCCTTTTTTCCCCCCTGACCACCCCTTGGGCTCTTCCCTTCTTTTATTCCCAATTTGATTTACCTTCGAGGAGGTCTCTGGCCAGTCCCGGCTCTGCCCCTGTTGAGCGAACAAAATCCGACAGGACGATGTCCATAGCCGAGGTCGTGAGCTCATGGATTCCCTCCGGCAGCTGGGGTCGGCGGCGCCCGGCTCAGCACCTCGGCATCAATCTAGGAACGAGACCAACAAGGCGCCCGGCTCGCATTACAAAGTATAAAATAATTAGCCTGGCCAGGCAGCCTCCGAGCTGGCCGGGAACTATCCGATGGCAGGTGCCAAGTGGGGAAAATAAACCTCCCCCCTGATGTTAATTGTGCTTTGGGACTGCTGTTTAACTAATTGACAATTGGGATTAAAAAAAAAGAAAACCACACAAAAAAAAATACAAATTTTGCTGCTTTCTCCCCGCACCCCAACTGGCTGTAACAACTCTGCTAACGACGGGCGTACCAAGGGCTCAGCAAATTCAGGAAAAAACCCTCAATTTTCATTTCAAAGGTGGTGGAGCTTTTCTTTCCAAAATCATGGACAAGTAGCTAGGAGAATAAATGAGTTTATTCAGTAGCAGAAAGTCTCTCATATATTTGCAGAGAGCTCAGCATCCCTGCCCTCCCCGGGGCAGGCAGCCCTCCTCCAAGCACCCTGCTTGTGTGCAAAGGAAATAAAAGCAAGACCAAAACGCTGTAATTAGTAGACATCGCTTATACAAAACAAAACAAAAAGCCCCTTTCAGGCAAAAAAAAAAAAACCAACCCCAAAAACCAACCCACCAACAAAACCCAACCAACAACCCAAACAATTCCTCTTCTTGCAGAAGAAAATAACTGCCCCGGTCCGGATCTCCTTCCCAGAAGGGAGCAAAACCAGCCTGGCCAAAGGTGTAATTACGTAAATCTTAAGTTTTAGCAGGTCCAAAGCTTCAGAAAAGGTGTGTGCTCTCGCTGTGCATTAAAATCCTGATTTTCTGCATTCCTCGAGGCAGAAAGGGAGAGCAGCGCACATCCGCAGGAGTCTGGACCCAGCAAAAAGCTCCGTTGGATATTATTATTTTTTTGTTTTTGCAGTTCAAGAGTCATGATAAAAATTCTACTGTCAAGGGATAGAAACTGCTGGGGAAAAATAAATAAGTAAATAAATAAAATTACCCTGGGCTGAAGGTTTGGCATGTGAAAAAGAGGGGAAAAAATTTGTGAGGCTGGTTGAGGGAGGTGTTGCCCTATTGACAGGAAATTTCAGTGTTACACAGAAAACGAACAAACCTGTTTGTTTTCCTTGTACCTTGACAAAAATGTCTCTTTTTAAGATTATGCCTGAAGATGGGCAAAACTCCCTGGTACCTTAAAAATGTCTCTTTTTAGGATTATTCCTGAAGATGGGCAAAACTCCGTAACGGCACTCAACTCCCAAACCCCTAGAGCAGCAAGTTAAACATCCACGCTTTAATCTGGAATTTCCTGGCTTTGTTGGTTAAATACCATTCCTATTATCTTCCACGCTCACTAATCATATACTTATTAACTTCATGAGTACAGAAAAACGACTTAATATTCTTTTATCGCCGGAGCAATCTCAGGGCTAGTTGGCTGAAGGCAATCCTAAAAAACCAAGCGCTGGCAGGAGATTCCTGCTCTTGCCCCGTCACTGATGCAGGGAACATCCCTAATTAGAAGTCACACGTTGGGTCCTCCAACCAAGAGCAAAAGCTGTAGAACAGCAAACAGTTTCTAGATGAAAACTTGCTGTAATAAACGCTAACATCCTTCTGGTGGGTTCGGCATTTAGGAAAAAGAAAATAAAAATAAGCGTACGCAGCAAAGCGTGGCTTTTGGGGAGGAAAAGAGCAGCAGCACAGCCCACGGCCGCTAACTGATGGCATTTGCAGTTACCGAGCAAACTCCCTCGCGCTCAGAAATGTCAGGCAAAACACAGATGGAAAACTCCGGGTCCGACGACACGGCGATGAACTGCCGGAGAGATTTATCGCCGGGTTCAAACGAAGAAACGACCTCTCTCTCTGCTTTCAGTTGTTATTTATTATTTTCTTTCCCCGCGCTCCTTCCATTAACAGGTAGGAAATCCAAGCCCAAAAGAGATCTGCAACCACAAGTATATCACCCCGGAAAGGCTACGGGGGTCAAGCACACCCAAATACCCCCCATAAATATATAGGTGGGCACGGACGATGCTATCGCGACCGCTTCCACAGCTGGATATAATCTGTAAGCGAGCCTTGCCAATGCACCGCAAAGAGAAATATGCTAAAAAAAAAATGTATTTAGGACTAAAAAAAGCAATGATTTGTACAGTCTCTGCCCTACTGACAGTTATTTGCAGGACACACCAGCAGGAATTAACCAAATTAAATGGTGATTAGCCACGATTTAATCTTCCCGAACAGTCCAGCCTCTCCTCTCCAGCCAAAGTCCACGTGGTGGGCAGCATCACCATCACACAAACCTCAAAAAAAAAAAAAAAACCCAGGGTGCCAGTTTTCCTCCGGTATTTAATCAGAACAAGATACAAAAGGCCAACAGGACAAAGAAAACAAGTTGCTTGAAAATCCTGGAGGAACGTCTCCAGCGCATCCGACGCAGATGCAAAGCCTCTGATGCAAAATGCCCCCCACCTTCGGCATTTTACAGATTTTTGGGATGAATTTGCATCCTTAATCAGATTTTTTTTTTTATGACACAGTTTTGTTACAGATCTGGAATACTGAAGAAAGCCGCCGTATCCCACGTTACTTTTTTTTTTTCCCCCATTATAGTACAACCCATTTCTTTAAGCTGAGAAATACTTCAGAATCAGGACTTCACAAGAAAAGCTGCTTCCTAAATATTTACATTTTAAGCTATTCCAGGGAAAAAAAAGCCCCATCGAACATCCAAAGCTTTGCCTCCCGCAGGAAGGACGGCGTCCAAATCTCCCTCTTTCTACTCGTGAAGAGCCAAAACCAAATTGCCTTAATTTGTGAAGACTTTAATTAGAAGGATTCCCCGTGCACTGCCTGGCTCCGGGAGGGAAGCACCCCAAAACACCAACAAAACGTGCTTCGGAAGATGCCACTATCCCTAAATTCCTTTCATTTTCCTCCTAGCAGACACTCCCCAAGCTCCTCCGAGGTATTTCCAAATCCTGCACATCCCTCCAAGCTTTTCTCATTTAATTCCCCCACCGGGCTGCAGAGCTGTAGCCACTAATTTCAGGTTTTGGAATAGCAGCGTGTTTTCCTTAATTGTATTTTCAGGTACAAAAAAAGAAAGAGTCGAGAATATGTATCTCCAAGCTCTTCAGATAATTAAAAGCTTGATTTAAGAGGGGGAAAATGACAGCATGGAGCTTAACGAGCTCTGAACTTACAGAGAGGCGACGGCTGGCTCGAATCAACCGGAATCGGCGACGCTTCGTTACCGGCTCCGAATTAAAACACGCTCTCCAGAGCTTCGGAACAGCGGGCAGGAACGCTTGGCAGCGACCGTCCCATTGTGATAAGGTCCTATCATCTCCCTCCCATCATTCTTCTGGCGAGCAGTAAGATTTTTCTGGCTGCTTTTGGCACTAATAATCACAGCGCAGCCCAAATCACGGCCGCTGCTCGCGCAGCCCTCGCGGGGGAAACGCTAACCCAAAGGTGATGAACCCGCGGTACCTTGGATGTGGATATACAATATTTTATCTAAGAAATAAGAGTGACTAATTCACCAGGGAGCTGTCGAGATTTTCAAAACTTGGAGGGGGAAAAAAAGAAATGAAAAAGACCAACAGACTCAGTCACCCCCCCCCCAAAAAAAAAAAAAAAAAACAAACAAAAAACCACCTTTAGTTGCAAAATGCAACAGTGACGCTGCAGGAGCTGAGGATGCAAAGGCAGCTCTGCCCGGTAAATCTGGAGCATTTACATCTCGGTTTAGCCTCACGCAAATGACTTTTCCCAAAAATTTGCATAGAGGATCAGAATAGATGGCTGGGGAAGTCGAGCGCCTCCTTCCCCAGCGAAATGCGGGAGAACATTTCTCTTTGACCAACGGCACGGCCGGACAATCGCACGTTGTTGTTGCACCCCGTCAGTAGAATTGTTTGGCACAGCCGGCGTCGTGTGGCAGCGCAGAAGCGGGTGTTTACACAGCACCCAGCACATTTGCAAAATATATACCCAGCCCCATCTCCAGATTAAAAACAAAAAACATTTTCAAGGGAATAAACCATTTGATCGATGCGCTGGTTGGGTCGCTTCAGAAATGGGGTTCAGGCTTTGGGTCCTTAGTTATAATCCTCATTTTCTGGGCTGAGTAGCTCGGTTCCTTCCTCCCAGCTCGCTCCCCTTCAGAGTTGCTCCACAACTTCGTAATCTCCTCAGATCCTTCACATTCCCTCTCCCGTGGTTCGCATCCACGCATCTCACCCGAGCTGGCGGGAGGCTGAACGCTTTGACAAAACGCCACAGATGAGGATCATCCGCCTCCTCGCGGCCTCCTACAAGAAGCTGCCCTCCAGTAGAAACCGTAGAGCATTAAATTCACAGAAGACTTTCATCCCAACTACTTTTGGGTCAACCTTTTTGAAACCGTAAATTAGTCCTCCTGCTGATAGATTCTGCTGGAGCACACAGCTTCCCCGACGTTTCAGCGTGGTTTGGTGAAAAACTGGCAAACCCCCGGGGAAACAAACTCGAAACCAAAGCAAAAAGCAGTGCAAGGAAGCTAAATTTGAAACGCAAACAGCACAAGTGAAGGGAGAAAAGGCCAAAGAGGAAAAAGCTCAAGAGAAAACAAACCTTCTCCAGGTGTCGGCGACAGCACCGGCGGCTCAGACGGAGACTTCCACTGACCGAGCCCTGGAGCTGTCGACGGTGGCCACGCTGCCTTTGAACCGTGTGTGACTCCTCGGTTTAGAAACCACAATGTCCTAGACTGTCAGGAATCCTCCGAGCCCGACGCCTCTCCTGCCGTGACGCAAGTGCTGAACTATGCGGGAGAAACGCGAAGGACCGGAGTGGGAGTCGTGCCGGGGCCTCCTGATGACACCCCCCACATCCGAGGCAAACGCTGGCACCTTTCAGCTCTCGGCATTCTGCTTTGCCCCAGAATTTGCCCTATCACTGTCCAGATAAAACGGGGTGTTTCAGAAGGTTGACATTTCTCCTCCCTCGTCCCAAGCACCAGCGCCCGTGCCCCTTTCACCTGCCCCCAGTCTCTCGCCGAGTGCCGCGAATAGAAGAAATCAGGTAGAAGCTCAGCGCAGCTCACGCGGAACCCACCTTCCCCTTACTCTTCCTTCTCCTTTCCTTTCAAAAAGATTTTAAATATGAGCTCCAGCCCTGGCTATCAGCAGGCCGCCAAGCAGCATCTTCAGCTATCCTAAAAGCTGCTCAGTTTTGAGGGTGCTCCTATCTCCAGGAGCTCCGTTACGACACGGTCTTACAGCTCCATCGGACGTGTCACGCGGGCACGGGATAACGTTGGCACTCTCAAACCTCTGCAAATCCACCTATTTTTAGAGCAGCTTGGCATCACGTCGGGCAGGGGCTGCCCTCAACCACGGGGCACCATCGGGAACCTCATTTCACAAGCATCTCCCTCCCAACACAATTCTTCGAGTGCCGGCGCAGATAGAAACAGCTCTATTAGGATAAGCAAAAAAAAAAAACCCACCTACCCCATAGGGATGTCACAATAGTTAGCTAATGCTTGTAAAATGCTATAAAAAGCTTAATTAAGCCTCGCCCTTATGAGACACTGGAAGGATTTGCAGCCTTGTTTCAGAGGCAGGAGACAGACGAGCGCTAGGCAGCAAAAACACGAGCCTGGGAAGAGTTTCCACGTCCCAGCCGGGGCCACACTGGCTGTTTCATAAATAATCTTGGGGAAAACCCCCCCAAAAAAACCCCCAGCAGTTGCCTTCACCCAGAGGCCAAGAGCCAGGCCAATATTTTATCCATTCACCTGCAAAAGAGCACAAGACTCAAACCTAATAAATAACAACCTCGTTATGCGCAGGACCAGATTCTTACACCACCAGCTACAGGCCTGAACCCCCTCCACAAAGATCCTCCCCCACTTCTGCTATCAAAGCTTATAAAAGCGATTTACGACCTGCTCAGGAAAGGTGTGGATTTACCGCTCCCTGCAGTTATTTCTCCAGGGTAAGGCAGGAGTTTAGGAGGTGAGAACCCGCGGGGTAAAGGTGCTGGGGTGGCCGAGGGGACGGCAGCTCCTTCTGCCCCAAAATGGGGTGGTGGGTGTCGCTGCCCCAGCGCCCATCAGCCTCAGCACGAGCAGCCCCCACTCACCTCCCGGGAGAGCGACTCAGGTTGCTAATTAATGGGATTTAATCCCCCTCTGACCCCCGCTGCCCCAGGGGAGGGCTCATGAACAACCACCCTGGCAGCGGGGCAAAGCCTTCACCCGCGCAGGCGGTCCCAGGCTGAACCTCCAGCCCAGCTCACACAAGCCGAGCAGCAAGGGCGTCCCGCTCCTCCTGCTCCTAAATAAACCCGAACTTAAATCCGACAGAATTAGTCCATCGCGTCTCCAAAGGCCACGTTCAGAAGTGTATTAATTTCAGTTTTAACTGCTCTTCCCCGCCCCTTGATTTTTAAACAGTCGCATGAACGCGAGGTAGAACACCTTTCTGACTGCGCTGGGCTTAAATAACGCGGGCTCAAAACAAAGCTAAAAGGGTTGTTTTAAAAATGTGAAAATGAAAAAAAAAAAAATGTAAAAGCTGCAGGGTGTTGCTTAAATCAACAAAAGCAAGAAGAGAAATGGCTCACGAGCTCCCAGCCCCTCTCCTGCCACGGCTGGGGATTTTGGGAAGGAGCAGCACGGTGCCCGCCGGACCCGGAGGTGTTTCACAGCTCTGCCAGCAAATGGTTTCAGGTTGATTCACTGGGGCTTTTTGTGTTTGGTTCTGGGTTGGTTTTGTTTTTTGTTTTTTTTTTTTTTAATTGTCCTGTCCAGAAAGGATGACTGAGTTCATTGCTGCTGGAAATACTTCACCCCGTTTTGCCGTCGTGCCTGAACACGCCGTCATACTTGCGGAGCGTGGTCCTCTGCGAGCTGTGGAGGATCAAGCCATCAGCATCAGCTAACGAAGGAGACGACTCCCCTGGGAGAAAACTTTTTTTTTTTTTTTAAACGAACAATACGTGGTTTCATACCAGACTCAACACCAGACTAACCCTCCTGGTCACCTTACAGCGACGTACCGAGCTCTGCTTCCAAAAAAACCTCTTCCCACGTTTCTGCTTGGCACCAGCTGCTTTATCAGTTGTGAGCAAACACAAGAGGAAAGCACAAAAAATGCAAATTTACAACCACACACTCAAGTCCCCTGATAAGAGCCGTCTGGATTACTAATATTTAGGAGCCTTCATCATTCTGCCTGCTTTCCCAACGAGACTACCCAGGTTCCTGAAAGCCAATCTTATCAAAATCAGCAACGTAGCGTGAAATCTTCAGTTCTGGCACAAAAGGGGGTTGAATAGAAAAAGAAACGAAACTCAGTATTTATTTATTTTTGTAGCCAGTCTCAAAAAAAATAAGAAATCTGCCTGGCAAGAGACGTGCTGGTGCTGCACTGACAAACCCCCAAGCCCCAGCTCGCAACAAGAAGTCAAGCCCAGACCATCGGTGCAGGACCAGCTTTCGGGGGCGACTTAAGCGTGTCTTGATGTTAGACTCAAAGGAAAGTCAGAAGCAGGTGTCCTCCTTCAGCCCCGGGGCATCCGCTTCCTGCTCGCTCACGGCAGCAGGACACGGCAACCAAAACTATATTCGGAAACTTGACAGTTTCAGCCCAAGGAAAACGTTTCCTTTTGCGTCAAACCTCTCCGGGTTTTAAACTCCAGCTTTTAAGTCAAGATCATAAAAGACACCAGCTACTGAAGAGGACTTTCATCTTTAAGTGCATTTAAATACACCCTGCGCACCGTGTATCTTCTGATTTGAAGCAGAGTTTGGGATGGGTGGGTGTGTTTCCCTGCCTCGTTACTAAAAAAAAAATAATCTGTTTTCTTAAGATTTGGGCACGGCAAGGTCCCAGCACAGGGGTGACAGGCAACCCCTGAGAAACAAGAAAACAACAGCAGCAAAATCTCACCCCCCGACACTCCAGATTTTGTCAGCTCCCCACCCACGGATGACTTTATTACGTTACCTGTCGGCTTCTCCGCTGCTTCTGCCCAGGATTTTTAGCAATATAATAATCTTTCCCCCCCTTCTCCCCAGCTCACACCAGGGCCTGAGCACAGCGATGTTTCCAGTGAGCAATGCAGTGGGGAGATTACGCCGAGCCGTGAGTCACACCTAGCTCTGAACTATAATAAGCTTGATCCTTACACAAACAGTATTTCTTGCTTGGTCACCACACCCATAAAAAGAGAGAGTGAAAGCTGGGCATCCTATGGCTAACCCAGACCTTCACCCTTCCAGGTAGCGAGACAAGAACCTGCCCAGTTTGGCCTCTGCCTTTCAGAAAGAGGCAGCGAAGGGAAAGCTGGGTTTAGTTAATCTCCATGCGAGCCTGCAAGCCCCTGCAAACAGAAATTAAAACACTTACTACCAAACGCCCGCCTAAAACAAGAGTAAAGTCAGAAAAAAATACCCAGTAGCAAAGTGACTCGCAGCTTCCTTGCTTCCCACATCCTCTCCGCAGGACGACAGGCCGCCCAAAATTAATTTGTCAGGTTTTGGTAGGACGACAGGCCGCCCAAAATTAATTTGCCAGGTTTTGGTAGGACGACAGCAGAAGCACGGAGCATCCTGGTCCTCCGTGGCGGTTCGCAGAGCTGCAGGATTGCGCTCCCTGCCCTAACTCGATCAGGTAAATTAAAAGAGACCAAGGGAAGAAATAAAAAGGAAGCAAGGTAAAATAATTAAATGTACCTCAGCTTCATCACTTGTGTCTTCCAGGGCATAATGGGGAGAAAAAAAAAAAAAAATCATCAAGCACACTTAACTAAATAAGCATTCCACCGGAAACAAATACAATCCACAGAGCAGGAAAGATGGACTATTAGTTCCAGGATCATCGTTTTAAGAGGCTTTAATTTTCTTATTTTGTTAAGATTTCAATTGTGTGGAGAACACGTCCTCCAGAAAAAGAAAAAAAATTTGGTTTTTTTAAGGGCTAATGTCAAAACTAAGCATTAAACATGATCTGGAACTCCTGTATCGTAGGTGGCCTTTTGCTATGTTTACAAAGGTATTTCCAGAAATATTTTAGGATGGTAAAACTATGACGGGTCTTCACGTGATTTTTTGACAAGGGCCAGAACCCGGGCCAGGACGCCAGGACTCCGGTCCCAGGAGCACAAAGTCAGCGCACGACCTTGGCCCGGCACCTCCACCACATCCCAGGCAGGAGAAAGGACAAAAGCAGCTCCGAGATGGACCCTCCAAAGCCCTCCGGTGCCTTCAGCGGGGAACCAAAGCACCAAAATCCACGAGAAATCTCACTCTGCCAGACCCAGCCAGAAGGTTTTTGCTCCCCACCGGCACTCACCCACTTCGCTCTGCGAAGCTCCACCAGAAGGAAGCTCCCATGGGCAAGGCAGAAAATCAAAATGCATCAACTCCTAAACCAAAAATCCACCCAAATCCCTGCAACCAGCAGCTCCTACCCCCAGCGCGGAGGGAACGGCGCCTGGCTCGCCCCCCCCCCAGGACCCCCCCCACCCCAATGGAAGGTTCACGTGCAGCTCGGAGGGGAGACGGGCGAGACTTTGGTGCCAGAAGCAGCCCCACGGCTGAGCTGAGCGAGCCCTGCTCTCTCCTTAACGAGCCTCATCAGAAGAGCCACCAGCCAAATCAGCTCCTCACGCGGCTCGGCTCCGAACGAGCAAGACCTGAAGGTCCTCGAGGGAGGTTCCTGGCTTTCTCCTCCTTCCCACGACGACGGGGCGCTGCCTCCATCCCAGCCTGCAGCCCTGACCCGACACGGGCAGGTTACCTAACGCACACGGGAACAGCCAAAACACAGAGCTGGGATTAGCGATGCCGTGCTGAACCTGACCTGACCTAATACCTTTATTAGAGTCGCTAAGCTCCGACTAGGTGCTGTACGAGACAGGATACGGACCGGGCAGCTCCCGCTTCATCGCCGGCAAAAGTCAACCTGGCAGATCATCATCGAACCTCCGCGATCGGAGCCCAGAAAACTGTTATTCCTGGTGAAAAGGCAGGTGTAAAAAAAACCCATGAGCTCACCAACTCCTTCAGCCCAAAGAACGGGCGCTGGGGATGCAAAAAGAGGGATATTTGTGAAGAGACGCGACAGGCAGCCCGCGGTCGGGCCGGGCGGAGCCCTGAGGTCACAGCGCTGCAGCATCTCGCGCTTGGGACGAGCGTTTCCTCAAGGAGATTTACCGTCCCGAGAAACCCGACCCTCGGAAGCCTCCTGCAGATTTTTGGCACGATCCGGGCTGCTTCCTGACAGCACGCCGTCCCCGCAAGCGGAGGTTTTCCAGCAGGGAAAAGGCGTTCTCAAAAAACACTCTGTTGCTCAAGAGTTGGGAGCGCAAGAAAAGCAGCAGTTAAGCAAGAGCTGCAGTGAAAGTTTATAAAAAAAAAAAAGTGATGGTTTTCGTATGCTTTTAAATAAAAACTTTACCCTATTTTCCAGAGCTACAGCCACCTGCTTCCCTTTGCTCTAAATACAACCGTGCTAATTTCAACACCCAGATTAGTCTAAAACTTGGGTTGAAGAACACGTCGGCAGCCGCACAGGAATGAAGCCTCCGAGCTGTGTAAAAGCCAGAAAAGTCTCCAACACAAACACAGCAGCTTTATTAAATCCGAGGCCCTACCCACATCATCATCATCATCGCTCTTACTTATCGATTCCTCTTTGGAGAGGGTTTGTGCTTTTTAGGATAAATTACAAACCCCAACTTTCTGTTAGGTCCTGAGGGAAAAACAACGGCTCAAAGCCTGACACGGATCATGTATTACGTTTAAAAAAAAAAAAGCATTGTCATTACAGTGCAATAATTAATAAGGATGACTATTGAGCATGCACGGTCTAATTCTCACAGCGTCCTGGCTTCCACTTATGCATCAACTTTTCACCTCCGAATGCTGCCCACGGGAGGGGACACGGGGCAGCACCCACGACCCGGGGAGGAGAGGAAGCGCGGCCACATCTGGGATAAACAAGAGCTGACGGCAGGATCCCACGGCAGCGTGGAACGACGGGCTGTAAAGCCTGGCCATAAACACACCGCGCTTCACAGGGCTGCGCGAACAGCCTCGGCAGGGACAGAAGGTGCAGAGTTTCCTAAAATCCTCCTTCCTTACGCCGTGGCTTGATAAAGCCATTAAACTGTTTGAGGAGCGCAGCGGCCCCCGCGCGCACAGCGCTCTCAGGAGCGGGGTCACGCTCCCAAGAATTATAGTAATTATATCAACGGCCCGTCTTAGGCTCTCTTCCCGGTTTAGGCACATATCTAAACTAAACACAGTTTTCTCAGCGGCTGCCTGCAAGGGAATTAAGTTTGAGACAAATTCACCTGCTTAAACCAGGCCACTACTATTTCCAGCGCAAAGCCCGGTTGCGGGAGCCCAGCACTTGCTGTCCCCACCGGCCTCCCGCGGGGGACACTCGCTCTCAGCGCCTCCACAAATCGGGCCAAGGCAGATTTTGCATCATTTTCTCCCTGCAGTGTTTTGGCCCAGCCCTCTTTCCGCTGGGTAAATCTTTTTCTGTTATTCGAAGAGATGAGTTCCCAGTTTAACTAAAGCTCTGTCAGAGCCAAGGCACTTGTTGAGCTACAGGGTGAGAGAAAAATCCCTTCCAGCGCTTCCCCACGGAGAGCAAAGCCACAGCCTGTGCAACTGCCCGGCACCGAGCGGCAGAGACTCGCCAGAAACACTCAGCAGAAAGAGAAACCAACAAAAATTAAGTCACTAGGAGGACCACGGTCCTGATCCTCGTAAGTATTGCCCCCGGAGAACACCCGGGGCGGGAAGGAGGCCCCACCACGAGCATCCCACCAGACACACCGTAAGAGCCCCGACCTGCCGCAGCCTCTCCCTGCTATCAGTTCCTTCCTTTAGGAAGCAAAAACACACGTTTGTGTAGTTTCAGCGCCACATTTCCCCCCAGAAAACGACACAGCGCAGGCACGCGCCGCTCAAGCCACCGCGCGGCGGCTGCACCAACGCGTTTTTCCGTCGAGAACATCCCTCGGTTTTGCTGGGAAACTAAAGTTTTTCCTCGCTGGGCCGGGGTAACAACTCCCACCGGGCAGAAAGGAGCTCGGCGCCTGCAGTCCCCGCTCCGCGCAGGTGAAAGCTGTGATGCCACAAGTCATCACACCAGCCGCTTATTTTCCTTTCACACCTGCTTCAAACAGCAGCTTGCGTGTTACCGACACTACGAATCCAAGTCTGACAACTCGCACCGTGAGGCTTTAGTTTTTATCTTCGACACTCCGACGAAAAAGAAGCGCCAAAGAAAAAAATTGCCACGCCGTTTTAAAGTCCAAGCGAGCGGCCTGCTCTCCTCCCGCCATGGAAGGAGCTCAGGGATGCAGCAGAAAACGAATCCAAACCCCAACCCGGGGGTCTGAGCGCAGCGTACGAACAGCAGCGACCGCCACCAGTCCTCGCCGAGGTCCGGAGACACGCAGCAAGGTCAGGGAGAAGAAATCCAACGTCGTCAGCGATCCGACGTGGAGAATTTCAGCCGTCGCGTTCAGCTTTTCCAGCTACGTGGCTTAAGCCGACCGTAACGTCGGTGTTAACCCTGCAACGCAAAGTCAAAAATCATCCCTCCCCCCGCGTGCTGCAAGCGCGTCGCCACCGGCAAACACCATCACGTAACTAAGCGCCGCGCCGGCGTTAGCCCATTGCCCAGACGGGTAAGCGGAGGGGCACCGCGGCGGGGCCGAGCCACGCTCTCCCCGGTGTAATCCTGGGAGGATCCGTCCCGTTACCGCGCTCCTTGCGTAAGCGACTCCCACGACACAGCGTCGGTGCAAAGACATTTCCCTTAAGCATGGGATTGTCAGAGATGCTCGAGCCGGTGAGTCACCGCCAGCCTCCTCGCCCACAAGGAAAGCATACGGGAGTCCACGGCAACCTGTAATTAGCCGGACGAGAAACTCCCTTTCCTCCCGAGATTAAGACGGGTAAACTCTTAGAGTTGTTTTTTAAAGCTCGTGTCTCGCTGGGGTCCATCCAAGCACCCCCAGACCCGGCCATTCCGCACAGATCTTCACGCTAATGCCCGGGCACCGTTAAACAACCGCACGGGGAAAAAAATAATATAAATCAGTCAGACAACGGCTTTTCACCGAGGCAAAACCCCTCGGCACGAGGACGGGGACCGGCAGCAAAGTTCCCTCCGGTTCGAAGACCAAACACGGGATTGCAAAGCCGCCCGGATTTTCCAGGCTGCAAAGGGCAAATCCTCTTTGGTCCGCACCGGAGGAGGAGGAGGAAGCAGATTACAATTATTTGGCCCGAAAATCACCGCAAGTGAAGAAGGCTTGAATAATTCAGCGCCCACCGCCCCGTCCTTGTCCGTTCCTACATCCCGGTTGAGTTTAGACCCGGCTCAGGTACCGGACGGAGCGACCCGCAGCCCGGCTCAAGCGCGGTCGCAAAGTCGGGCTCATCCTCCTCTCCCCGGGGATTTTAGTCGAGCCTAAGTTATTGCGACCGACCCCACGGAGCCAGAAACCACCGAAACCTCCGCGCTCGGTGACTGCTCCGACAGGAGCAGCGCGGCGGG
This sequence comes from Athene noctua, assembly GCF_965140245.1. Lineage (NCBI taxonomy): Eukaryota > Metazoa > Chordata > Aves > Strigiformes > Strigidae > Athene > Athene noctua. The sequence goes on along the minus strand of NC_134065.1, from coordinate 3,612,608 downwards.
GACGGGGCGGCGGGGACCGGGGCGGAGGAGCCGCTGCACCGGACGGGAGCGCGGGGGGGGAGGCGGCCGCGGGTAGGGGCCCGGCCGCCCCCGGCCCCGCCGCCTCCCTCCGCGGCCCGAGGCGGCTGCAGCGGGACTCCGCCGTGCCCCGGGACCCCCCCCACCCCCGGGGCCCAACCGCGGGGGGCGGCCCGGCCGCTCCCGGTAGCCCAACCGGGACCGGGCGACCCCCCCGGCCCAGGCGGGACCTGCGGCCACCCAGTGGCCACCCCGCCGCTTCCTCAGGCAACGCCGTGACCCGCAGCGGGACCCGCCGCCGCTCCGGGAGCCCCGAGGCCGCCGCCACCCCAGGCCCGGCCCCGTTGAAAACTTTCGCGACCTCCCCGGGACACCGGACGGGCGTTACCTGCGCGCGGCCCCATGGCGCCCCGGCCCGGGCCGCAGCGGATCTGGTGGCGGCCGCCGCCGCCCGAGGCCGCGCTCCCGGAGGGGCGGGGGGGGGGGGAGGGGAGCGCGGGCCGCCGCCGCCGCCCGGAACGCGCCGCCGCCCCCGTTCCCGCCCGGAACGCTTTGGCGGCGCACGCGGCCGCCCCGCCCCGCCGGGCCGAGCCAATGGCGGCCGCCGCCTGGCCCCGCCCCCTCCCCTCCCGGCGGCGCGACGGCGCCTGCGCGGGGAGGGGCGGGAAGGGGAGGGCGCCCCCCTGCGGCGGGGCGGGAACCGGGCGGCGGGCGCGGAGCGGCCTGCGCGGGGCCTGGGACCGCCCGTGGGGCCTGAACCGCCGGGGGGGACCTGAACCATCAGTGGGGGGCCTGAACCGCCGTGTAGGGCCTGTGGGGGGCCTGAGACCCCGCGTGGGGCCTGAACCGCCGTGTAGGGCCTGTGGGGGGCCTGAGACCCCGCGTGGGGCCTGAACCACCGTGTAGGGCCCATGGGGGGCCGGAGACCCTGTGTGGGGCCTGAACCAGTGGGGGGGGCCTGAACCATCAGTGTGGGGCCCGTGTGGGGCCTGAGATCCAGTGTGGGGCTTGAACTGCCGTGTGGGGCCTCAACCATCAGCGTGGGGCCTGTACCCCCTGCGTGGGGGCTGAGACCCTGCGTGGGGCCTGTGTGGAGTCTGTATCCTCTGTGTGGGGCCTCAGCCACCAGTGTGGGGCCTGAACCCACCCTGTGGGACCTGTATCCCGGGGCCTGTACCCCCAGCATGGGGCCTGCCGGGGCCTGAACCCCAGCGTGGGGCCTGTAACCCCCAGCATGGGGCCTGTAACCCCACTGAAGGGCCTGAACCCCTAGCATGGGACCTGTATCTCTTGTGTGGGGCCAGTACCCCACTACACGGGGCATGAACCCCCAGAGTGGGGGCTGTACCCCCAGTGTGGGGCTTGTAACCCTTCATGGGGCCTGTGTGGGGCCAGTAACCCCAGCGTGGGGTCTGAACCCCAGAACCCAGGAGGCCAAGGGGACGGTGCCCGGTCCCGTGAGGCCGATTCCCACCGGGAATTGCTTTCACCTCCACGGAAAGCCACAGGGCAAAGCGGCCCCTCTGTGCCCCCACCTCCGGGCAAGGAACTGCCGCCTCTCCTCTGCCCCACGGCGCAGGGGGACAATGCCGAGTGGGCCGGCCGGCACCGGGGCCTGGCGGGACGGCGCGTCCCCCTGGCCGCGTGCTTGGCATTCCCCGTGCCGTGGGTGCCCGAAGCACGCTGAAAATGTTCCCGGTGCTGCCGCTCGGGTTATTTCTCCGAGCCAGAAGGAAACATCCTCACGAAGCCAAACTGGAGGTTTCAGTGGCCGGTGCGGGGAGACCGGTGACGCCACCAGCTCTGCCGTGGGGTGTCGGGACGTGCTGGGAAATCCCGGCAGAGCTCCCGTGGGGTTGGGTGTATTTGCTGCTCTGGTCCATCTCCCGCTCAGCTTTTCTGCCACGCAAACGCATTTCCCTCGAGAAAGGTGGGGAAAGGCCCCGGGGCGGTGGCGGCAGCCGGGGGCCGCTCGGGCCGGTGGCGGTCGGCAGCAAACCCCCGGGCGGGAAGAGCGGCGTGGGGCCCGTCATGCGGAGCGTTCAGCTGATCCCGGTGCTGAATCGCAGCCTTTGTTCCTCGCCAGCAACCTCGCGTTGTTTATATCTCACACAAAAGGATTGTTTATCATGTCAGGGGCCGAGAAAAGTCCAGTAAAGAAAGAACAGTCTGTGCTGTGGAGTCCCGGCCTCCCCGGAGCCTTTTTCTTTCCCCCCCGCCGCAGTGTTTGTTCCAAGGAGAGGCTTTCCGAGTGCCCCTGATTTCCAAGCGGTCAATAGTGGTGGCACGGCAAGCTGTCCCCGCTGCCGGCGCGGGCGGGCTGCGCCTCGGCCTCCTCCCCTGCTGCCTGCCTTGGCCGTTTCTTTCCAGCTGCCTGGAGCGACTGGAAGGGGCCAGCGAGGTGCGGGCACAGCGTTAAATATAAGTCAGATCTTACCTCTTCCCTGCCGGTTCTAGTTTAAACCATTTCCGCAGCTGGGAGAAGCGGTTTTGTCACAGATTTCCCTCCGAGGAGCTGTGTGAGGCCTCCGCACCTGGTTTTGTTCCCAGTGGGTCAGGCTGGTGAAGGAGAGCGGGATTCCCGATATCCAGCCCTAACTGCCAGTAGTGGAAGGTGAAAATCCTGATTTTTCCAAGAGTGGGTTTTCCCAAGCTCCTGTTGATCCGCGTTGCCCCGTGTTGGGAACTGCAGGGTGACCCAGGCCTCGGGGTGCTGGGTTTGGAGGAAGGCAAACGAAACGTGGGTGTGGGGGTGCTGTGGGGCGGTTGCTCACAAGTAAGAAGAGAAATCTAAAGAAGCGTTGAAGGAGAGAGTACCAGCCCCAGGGGGGAAACCAAGACGAAATGCAGCAACTGACTGGGCTGAAAACCCCTGTTTTCACTCGGTTTCTGGGTGAGGCTTTATTTTAGCTGGATCGTTGTCGGAAATGGTGTGAGAGGGAGGACGAGACGCGGGAAGAATGTGAGGGTGAGGCAGGGCTGTGAGAGGCAGAGTCGGAGCTGCCGGCTGCGGCTCTGCCGAGGGGGGAATCCACATCTGGCTCTGCCGGCATAGGCACACCCCGGGGTATGACCTTTGCTTTGGAAAACCCCAAAGGAGAAGCAAATGTGAAACGTTTGTGGGTCTGTTGGGATACGTTTGGCTCAGCCATGAACTGTTTAGCTTAATTTTGTGACAGCTGGGGTGGACTGTGTGGCTTTTAATGCTTTGGAAGTTAAAAAAAAACCATTGTAAAACAAATTAAAACCTCATAAAACCAGAGGTTAACTAAAGGCCCAACTCACACTTATCTCGTTATATTGGGTATTACTGTCCCTTCTGTGGCGAGTGAGATAAATTTCTGTTTCTGTGAGGTTACTGACTCAGTGGCCCAGAAGCCAGCGCTTGTTCAACTTGCTCTAAAGCCCTGGGTGCCCCAGGACACGTCCCCCGGGGTCTGCTCCCGCGGGGTCACAGTCCCAGCTCAGTAAAGCCCCGGTGCAGCCCCGCGGTGTCCAACCAAGGAGCTGATTTTGAGGCCGGCTGCTGAGCTGGAGTTACCCAACCGCACCCGCTCCGCAGCAGCAATCCTCCGGCGGCGAGGATCCACCCAGAACCCCACGCAACAGGCAAAACGTGGAGGTTTTCCCTTTCTTCTGAAGCTTCGGGCGCCAGTCACCAGCAGAATTAATGCTCACCGTGGCACGGGGCTGGTAGCCAGAGCCCCCAAGAAGCCGTTAAATACCCGTTGTCCTTAGAGCACCCGCAGCGTGACACACCGGCACCGTCACGGCGCTTTACATCACGGATACGAAGGCAGATTAAAGCGCGGCCTCGACCGAGCGCAACGACTCGCCTGGATTTGTTGGGGGACGTGAGGATAAATAAGAAGAGTGCCATAAAGAGGATCAGGGATTGGAGTGGAGGGGGATAAAAACGGGGGAGCAGATGGCGAGTGTCGCCAAGACACGGAGGAAGTGAGGCGACGCGCTCGCCAGCCCGGGACCTGGTGAAATCACTTCAGTAGTGAAGAGAAATCTTTGATGAGGAGAGACAAGGATCGGAGACACAAAGTCTTTCCAGCTTAACTTGGGCTCGACCGGTTAGCTCTGGACTGGTTTATGAAGAAGACTTTTAAAGGCCTCAGCGAGCAGGGTTATGAAAGCACTTTTCTTGCCTTAAAACTCACTCAACTTTTCCCAAAAAACCTTAAGGAGTGGGCAATTAACTCAACATAATTGACATATAGATGCAGTTTCTGAAAGAAAGTCAGCAAGGTTCTGTGGTCCCAAAAGGACCTTTGCTTGTTTATTTTTTTTTTTTTTTTTTTTCCCCCCTCATCACCGTTAAAAGGGGAAGCACAATAAGATTATGAAAAAATAATGAGGTGAAGTAAACCGTTCCACATAATGAAGTGCGCTCATTTTCCAAGGCCAACAGGAAACCACAAGACTTGCTGTAGGACAGCTCAATAGATGCAGAAATTGTTCCCAAGGCAGTTAAATGGAGCTACTTGTATTTCCTAATGAGAGATAATTGAATAGGAAAGAAGACGTGCCTACTCATGGTATGATGACTTTTTTTTTTTACTCCCTTAGAAAAGCGGAGGGTTAAATGGCAGCTGACAAGAAAAACTAATAAGAAAACAAACTAATTTTTGGCTTCGCAGGCCCGAAACTCTTCAAAGATGGAAACTCATCCAAACCTTATTTTACTTGCCAAGATCCTTTTTTTTTTTTTTTTTTTTTCTTTTTTTTTATGTAGCACTTTTCCTCAGAGGCCCGAACGCTGTGGCAGAAGATGTCTTGGACACGAGCGTCGTTTTGGAGTGTAAGAACTGAGGCACAGGGAGAGGGTCGGGATTTTGCCAAGTCACCAGAAACCAGATGCAGAGCCAGGACTGGGAGTGGGACGCTGGAAACCTTCTTGCACAGAGGAGAGAGATAGGGAGAGAAAATTATTTTGTATTAATGAAAACCAGAGAAGGGAAAAACATCACGAGACGTACAGGCGGAATTGTTTCTAAGCAACTACTCTATTTTTCAAAGTTTGCATGAATCTCTGCTCCCTTCTGGCAGCGATCTGTTTTTCCTCTCTCCTCTAAGTAACGTTATTACCCTTTTACTGACACGAGAGGAAGATGATTTTGTGGCCGAACCGAAGATGTTGATTTATGGGAGCGACTGCTTAGTTCTTGGCCCATTTCCAGAGCTGGACTCGCTCACGCCACGGGTTGATTTGGCCCCTGGATGCCACAACACAAGGATGAGGCGTAATGGGACCCGAGGGAAACGCTCCCGGGATTTCTTGGTTAAAAGGCAGCTGCTTTTAAGAAGAACGCCAGGAGATGACTGTTGAAGTGATGTGTGTTCTCGCAGCATACACAAACATTTCCACTTCCTCACTACGAGGGAGCTGACAGAAGGTTTGAGCTGCCCGGGGCTGGGTGCCCGTAGCCTGTTGGGTTGCCGTCGCCGCAGCTTTGCCCATGAACCCACCATAGGGTGCACGGGGCGATTATCTCCTCTTCTGAGCCTGAGGCTTCCTGTGCTTCATCTCTCTCCCACCAGCAGCAGAAATCTTCAGACCTGGGACATCGTACGTTGGCCGACGGGTTCATCAGGCACAAATGACATTCGTGGGAAGCAGACGCTGACGTCAGAACGGCCGCGACATCTGGCTCGAAGGGGCACGTTGGAGGTTTTCTAACTCGGTGTGTCTGGTTTGCAGCTGATATCGAGAACACATAAACCAGGGAGTTATTCCTCGGCGTTGTTCGCATCGAGGTGGTTTCCAGCCTAAAATTTCCACCTGGATCTCTGGGATTTCAGTTATGAGCTTGCGTTCAATTGGACACGTCGAGCCGAGCAGTTGTGCGAAAGAGTCACAACCAAAGTCGTGGCTGAAACCTGCTTCTCCTTCAGGGTAGGATGAGATTGGGGAGCATTTCTTTACAGAACGGGTTGCTGGGCGTTGGAATGGGCTGCCCAGGGAGGTGGTGGAGTCCCCATCCCTGGAGGGGTTTAAGCGTAGAGTCAACATAGCGCTGAGGGATCTGGTGGAGTTGGGAACTGTCAGCGTTGGGTTAACGGTTGGACTGGAGGGTCTTCAAAGTCTTTTCCAACCTAAACGATTCTGTGAGATAAAGGAAGCACAGTCTGATCCAGTAACGTTACTGGTTTGATACACGGGTCAAATATAAAATATAAAATAGCCACTCAGAACACTCAGAAGCACAAGTCTGTGGAGATTCTCTGCGCAGGAGAAGCTCTTCTCACGCCAGTCCCCAGTTCCTGGTGTTTCATGGGACGGCTACTCACATTTGGTAAAAGAGCCAACATTATCTGCTAGAGCCAAGAGGGTGAAAAATGATTTTCTTGCGTCGAGAATGACGTAGAAGCATTTTAAAGACGTGTGACAGGATGGGATGTGAACCAGAGGCTGCAGAGAGGAGGAATTTTCTGTTCCGTGGTAGCGTGGGATGTCCCAGGAAATGCAGAGTGCCCTGGCCAGCTTTCTCTTTGAAACAAAAAGAGAAAAATCGACTTTTTTGTAAATAATCAAGATAAAATTTTGATTTCTTAAAATAGACACGACTGTAATCTTGGGACGATCTTATTGACTAATCTGAGGTACCAAAATCCACACCTGAAGCTGTTTTCACGCTGTCTACATAGTAACCGGACCAGAGTAATTATTAGTGAGATGAAATAGATTTTTATTTAGACAAATATAATTTGAATGAATTCTTAAGGAAGGTTTAAATTAGAAACAATGTCAAATGTTAACATTGTCCAGCAACAAGTCCCACCGACACGAAAACGCTCTTCCACCATCCGAAATCACCCTGTGGGAGAGGAAAACTGTAAAGATTTCCTCAAAATAAAAATACAGTTGCTGAAAATGTCTTATCTGCAAACAACGGATAAATATCTTACAAATAAGATGGACATTTTCACCCTCAGTAATTAATAAAATTATCATTGGAGCTATTTTTACCCTGGAATATGTCTTTTCTGTTAGTTTTCATCACATCCATTGTGTGAAATTTTGTACAAGTGGTACAATCCCACCGAATTCTCTGGAGATGAACTGTAAGCACGAGGAAAACCCAACCCAACAGCCAAGAAATATTTTGCCACATCCTCCTCGAAACAACCGAGTCACCCACATCCCCCCCCCCCACCTCCCCGACCTGTTGCGGATGGATTAAAGTCACGGGGGAAGAATAATTATGGGAAGAATAAAAATGGGGGAGTCGGAACTAAGAAACCCCGAGGACCGTCCTGTCCTGGAGGAGAGCGACTCGGAGCGTGGCACTGTCCCCGAACACGGGAGCCTTCGGCTTGTGGAAACTGCAGATTTTATCGTGGTTTTATCGCCGTTCCCTTCTGCCCGCAGATCCCAGAGCGCTGCACCCTCTGGTACAAATAAAACGGGTCAGCAGAGTTTTAGGGCTGAGTCGGAGGCCAATGCTGTAGGCAAAGCTTGGATGGGGGAAAAGGGAAAATGAAAAGAGATTAAAACCAAGGAGCATCTGACCACAATTTTCTGGATTCGCATGAAGCCGAAATATTTTAATTTCTTGGGCCAGTGACTCTCCAAATATCCAGTTAGGTTTAGAAGGTGACAAGACCCTACTAAAGATAAAATCTGCATCGGGAGCCACTTCATCTTTGGAAAGAAATGAACTTGATGAGTCTCCCAGAGTTTTATGCTGCCAGGCTGGCGTGCCTCTGCCTTGCGTTTGGCCTTTTGAGGAAGGTGCTCGGATCCGTCCATTATCATTATTATTTGATGCATTTGTGCTTGTGGGATCTTGGTGCCAGCCCAGCTGCTACGGCAGAACAAAAAGTCCCTGACTCAAAGGTATTTGGAAGAGCCATTAAAAATGCAATCCCTTATCCGGCGATTTAAAACCAGGCTCCAGCAGCAGAGGACGATTTACAATTGATTGTCTATTTTTCTCTGGTTGAATGCCTTGCAAGCATTAGACTTTATTTTCAGATGGGCCTCCTGCTGCCTAAATCTGACTCAAAACCAGCCCCTGATGTCTCAACACGGACCTTCCAAATCACGAAGGAGATGCGGTGTTACAGCTTTTGATGCAATAATCGGTTTCGACAACAACAAAAAATAGGATTTGGGGTTCTTTTAATCTATTTTACACGTTTGACGTGAAGATAATTTATAGTTGACATAGAAGGCTGGGTGGTTTTTTATGAACCTATCGCTTTGCTGGTGCTTTGAGTAGCATCTGCTCTATCCTCCATCACCTTGAGATTTCTTCACCTGTCAGAGCTGCAGCAGGCCTGAAATGAAAGAACATCCCCCCCAAACCCCCGGTAATTACATGAATTTTGAATCCTTTTTGCCAGTAGAATATTAATGTTAAAATAATTCTTGCGTTATACTTTTGATTTGTGATTCGTTTAGTCTATCGCTACAGAAAAAAACAGCAAAGGCACAAAAAGGCATTTGTGGTCCTTTAGGGACAATTACAAAGATGTTTTTTTGAGGAGGGGACAACACTCTGCGCTTATTTGGTTGGAAAAAAAAATAAAAGAAACTTCACCGACATCGTTACAAAAGCACTTCCAAGGAAACTGGACAAATAATTAAATGCTAAGTACTTTCCAGACACTAAATCATTTAAAATCTAAACAAGGCCAGAAAACAATAGGCTGCAATTACCACTTTTTTATTTAGTTTGCAATTATTCTGCATATAAAGCAGAACCTTTTGCTGTGATACCCCCACTGACTCCTGAAGTGTCGTCAGCCTGAAGATGAGAAGCAAATTCAGGCGCCTGGAACAGTATTTTTCCTAGAGAAATCTCCAACCATCAAAACCACATAAATCTGTTTCTGTATAAAGATCTGTACGTAGGCGCAACTTCCCGCCTCTAACTGCTCCGTAGGAAAAAAACCCAAAGTGTTTTCAACAGTGAAATGAAATTTAAAATGTGATTTCCACCGATGAAGACCCAAAGTGTTTTGAACAGTGAAATTAAATTTAAAACGTGATTTCAACTGAAGAAAACACGAAGTGTTTTGAACAGTGAAATGAAATTTAAAACATGATTTCCATTGATGAAGACCCAAAGTGTTTTGAATAGTGAAATGAAATTTAAAATGTGATTTCGACTGAAGAAAACCCAAAGTATTTTCAACAGTGAAATGAAATTTAAAACATGATTTCCATTGATGAAGACCCAAAGTGTTTTGAACAGTGAAATGAAATTTAAAATGTGATTTTGACTGAAAAAAACCCAAAGTATTTTCAACAGTGAAATGAAATTTAAAATGTGATTTCGAATCAAGAAAACCCAAAGTGTTTTGAATGGTGAAATGAAATTTAAAACGTGATTTCAACAGAAGACGACCCAAAGTATTTTGAACAGTGAAATTAAATTTAAAATGTGATTTCGACTGAAGAAAACCCAAAGTGTTTTGAACAGTGAAATGAAATTTAAAATGTGATTTTGAATCAAGAAAACCCAAAGTGTTTTGAACGGTGAAATGAAATTTAAAACGTGATTTCAACAGAAGACGACCCAAAGTATTTTGAACAGTGAAATGAAATTTAAAACGTGATTTCGACTGAAGAAAACCCGAAGTATTTTGAACGGTGAAATGAAATTTAAAACGTGATTTCCATTGATGAAGACCCAAAGTGTTTTGAATAGTGAAATTAAATTTAAAATGTGATTTCGACTGAAGAAAACCCAAAGTGTTTTGAACAGTGAAATGAAATTTAAAATGTGATTTTGAATCAAGAAAACCCAAAGTGTTTTGAACGGTGAAATGAAATTTAAAACGTGATTTCAACAGAAGACAACCTAAAGTATTTTGAACAGTGAAATTAAATTTAAAATGTGATTTCGACTGAAGAAAACCCGAAGTATTTTGAACGGTGAAATGAAATTTAAAACGTGATTTCCGCTGGTAATCTAAGTGCTTAAAAGACACCAAACGTGCAGGCTGCTCGGTGAAGAAAAGCGGGGTCGCTTAACTGGGCGTGCGAGGCCGGATTTATTCCTTTCTCCATTCCTCTGGAAATAGTGACCTGCCACCGAGGGCGCGTTTAGCTCCGTCCCTCCCGGAGCAGCCCCTCGGCCCACCCGCTGCTCGCTCTGATCCCCGGGACCGAAGGCTCTTCTGGGGGCTGAACGCTGCTCAGGCCGAGCCCGGGTTCCTGCGGAGGAGCGTCACCTCATTTTCAGTCGAACCGAACATCCGCGTCCTTTGAACCGGGAGGGACGTCGCTCTGATTCACCCGGCGCTCCCCTGGTACGAGCACAGATTAAAAAACCCCCGTGATTCGGGGTGTGAGGATGGACGCGGGGCAGATGGGAACTGTGTGAAGAAAGGGAGGGGGAAAAGAGGTCTCAAAAAGTGGGATCTGCAAGACACAACAAAAAAAAAAACCAAACAACTCGGATGCCATCTTTAAATTTCCTAAATCGGAACGTGATCTGCGTCGCTCCTCTCCCCGGGGGTTGGATGGGAAACAGGGGGGGTGTCCAAGGGAAAGGAGAAGTTCCTGGGTGCGCATATTAACGACGGGGAGAAAAAAAAAAAAAAAAAAAAAAAAGGCACAATATTCCCTCGTCTTTTTTAGAGGCTGGTTTTAACCCTGGGCCGAAACCCCGCGGCGCTCCTGAGCCCACCTGGGCGAAGCCACAGCCCGGGCTCCGAGCCCTGGGGGAGGATCAGCCCACCAAGGTCCCTTGTCCTCCAAGAGCAGTTTGTTGGCTTTTTGGAATGATTTTTTTTTTTTTTCCCCAAACCTCTTCGGCAAGACACACCCAGGTTTAGGCGCGGCGGGACGTCGAGGCCGAGCCCGCTCCTCCTGGGCACCGCGTGTTGCCTCGGCGCCTAGTCCCGGTGCTTGAACTAAGACTGAGAATCAGATGCGACTGACGGCCTCTCAATACTTCCCAAATTGTTTATTTTTATTAATTTTCCAAATTTTTTCCAATTTTTTTTTTTTTTTTTCCCTAAACCACCACAGATTAAAAGAAACATTTTACAATCAGCCAACCGAAGTACTTTAAATAAAGCAAAATGCAGAGATGTAGGCACCAGTTTTGTGAAAACACCTTGGTCCAAGGTCCTTTCCAGCCGGGATGATTCTGTGATTCTGTGAACGCACCCTCTTTTTATTTTTTTAATTTTTAGGTTTTTAATTTTTAATTTTAAATTTTTAAATTTTTATTTTTTAATTTTTCAATTTTTTTTTTTTTTTTATTATTTTTTAATTTTTACTTGTCTTTTTTATTTTTTAATATTTTTAAAATTTTAAAAATTTTAAAAATTTTAAAATTTTTAAATTTTTTTAAATTGTAATTTTTAATTGTTAAATTTTTAAAATTAAAATTTTTAAATTTTACTTTTTTAATTTTAAAAAACTTTAGTTATTTAATTTTTTAATTTTTAATTTTTACCTGTAATTTTTTTAAAAATTTCAAAATTTTTTAATTTTTAAAATTTTTTATTTTTTATTTGTAACTTTTAGTGGTTTAATTTTTAAATTTTTAATTTTTACTTTTTACTTTTTTAATTTTTAATTTTTAAAAATTTGTAAGTTCTTTAATTTTTATTTTTTAATTTTTATTTTTTAATTTTGACTTGTAATTTTTTAAAAAAATTAAAATTTTTTAAATTTTTAATTTTTATTTTGTATTTGTAATTTTTAATTTTTTTAATTTTTTCTTTTTTAATTTTAAATTTTTAAAAATTTGTAAGTTCTTTAATTTTTATTTTTTAACTTTTAATTTTTAGGTTTTAATTTTTACTTGTAATTTTTTTAAAAAAATTTAAATTTAAAAAATTCTTAATTTTTATTTTGTATTCGTAATTTTTAATTTTTTAAATGTTTACTTTTTTAATTTTAAATTTTTAAATATTTTTAAGTTCTTTAATTTTTATTTTTTAATTTTTAATTTTTACTTGTAATTTTTGTTTTTTAAAATTTTTAAAATTTTTTATTTTTTATTTTTTATTTGTAATTTTTAATTGTTAAATTTTTAAATTTAAAATTTTTAAATTTAAAATTTTTAAATTTTAATTTTTTCATTTTTAATTTTTAAAAATTTTAAAGTTTTTCATTTTTATTTTTGAAATTTTTATTTTTAATTTTTTAATTTTTTAATTCTTTAATTTTATTTCTTTAATTTTTAATATTTTTTAATTTTTATTTTTTATTTTTTCTTTTTTTATTTTTTAAAAATGTTTTTTAAATTTTTATTTTTTACTTTTTTTAAAAAACATTTACTTTTTTTTTAAAAAATTTTTTAATGTTTTAATTTCTGCTAGCTGTCAGGCAAGTGAATCCCCTCCGCATCTATGAAAAGCTGGTTTTTTTCACTTCATAATCTTTCTAAGCCGTTCAGCTCAACGACACGTTTCCAAAGCGCTGATGGAAGACATTACCTCCTGCAGTTGTTCCGCCAGGCGCTGGCAAAGCCAACCCTTCCCATTGCCCCCCTCCTCTCTTTGGGCGGTTTCCTTGGTGTTCTCTTACCTACAAATTTAAAAATAGAAGCACAATCCTTGGAACGTTTCAAGTTACCCGCAGAGGCCGCGTGATTCACGTCAAATCATCCCTCCGCAGGCAAAATATTTTGGTGAGAATTTCTGTTAAGCCACCTAACGCTAGTCGGGCTCCTAAAGCTGGACAAATCTTTTCAGTCCTCGTCCCTTCGAGCGGCTGCAGAGCCGGTGGGATGTTGTCGCCGTAGCACGGAACTGAACAAATTTCGTAGCGGTTTTACGTAGGAAGAGGAACTTTATGACTATTTTCAGCTGTTCTCGCAGCCGTTAAAAAGAACACGCCTGGGCCGCCGCGACGCTTCAACTCTTGGCCCCACACGAGGGATAAGAGTTGGGTTTCGGAGAGGTGTGACAAGCGAGGGAGCCCACCTTGGTGTTTACCCAGAGCCCTGCGCCTCTGCCCCCCATCCCAGGCAGCCTTCCCCTAACGCGGGCGGAGATGATGAGGCGCCGGTTTCTAACCCGTTTCCTTTCGCTCCATTTTGGGGGAGCGGGTATTTTTTTAACCATTTCTGACACTTACCCCGCTCCCTACAAATGGCACAACCTCCAGTCAAGTTGACAATTCACGTCTCTGGCGCTTCCCTCCTCTGCCCACTGAGCGCGTCGCAGCAGCACGTAGCAAAACTGGATGTTTCAGGGGACATTTAGACTCATCAAAACACTCTCAGAATTTTATTTATTTTTTTTTTCCAAACACTGACATATTTACCCGGTAAGCGGTTGGACATCTCACCGAAAAGTCTCTCGATCTCACTTGGAAAACAAAGCAAAACGCGGCTGGTTGTGTTACGTGCCAGAACGATTCTCGGGTACGAAGCCGATCAGGCGTCAATTTGCCACAGAACTTCATCAACCAGAATTTGGAAAGATTTCTTAATCACGGGTGGAAATCGCTCTGCCCTTCCAAACCGCAAAGCCACGTTAGTTCAGCCCAGCTCTGTATCACTGGAACCCAAAGGAAGAGAATTCCCATCCTTCCTTTTCCTACTCTGCTTTCCTTAACGCCCAACCTAGAATTATTTTCGCTACTCGGAGTAAAAGACAAAGCCTCGTTTATCAGACTCACTATTATTTTCCAACCAGAGGGGTTAGAAAGATGGGTACAAATTATTCCCCTGAGATCCTAACAGATTTTTCTCTCCTTTCGGCGGGTTTGGCGGCGAATGATTCATGTCCCTGACTCTGCCACGTCCAGGGGCAGTTACTGTGAGACAAGGGCCTGAGACACAGCCCCGCCACACAGATTAAGTAAATTAAAGTAAAAAATTAAATCATCCAAACTGCGCTTTGATCCAGCCTAGCTTGGTTTTTTTTCGCAGTCAGTTTGATAAGCATACACTTTTTAAAAATAAAAAATTTTTTGGCGTTATTTTCATTTCATGGTTGTATGGAGAGATGGTTCATTAGCAAAAGTTTGCTCTGTCATCCAGCTTCTCATTTTCGATAAAGAATTTCCCGCTGGGAAACGTGTCGGTGCGCTGTCGGTAACACACCTTTTATTTTTTTGGTTGCGGTCTTGAATTCTGAGGAAGAGAAACCAGAATGAAAATAGCCACGAGCACAGATTTAGAAAACCCTCCCAGCCAAGTCTCTGTCTACCAGAGAACCCACAGGTGTTAAACCGAGCTGCACGATCATTCCCCGAGCAACTGCAAAGTGATGTCACACAACAAACTGCCTACACGGTTAAATAAAAATGCAAAGCCTACCACAATTTATTTATTTATTTATTTTTAATTTCTATTTTCCATCCTCAAAGCATCGATTTTCTGGACCTCGGATAGGAGAAAACAATTGCGATTCAAACATTAAGATCAGTATCAACTCCGTACATCCTTAACGTCAGCTTTCTTTAGGGCTGATTAAGCGTCTTGGATTTTAAAATAACCTATAACTTCGCCTTTTAGTCCTTACGTTGCCCGCTGTTCTGAATTGCCATGAGAAATCCATGCCAAACCGGTAGCATCTCCTGAAGTTAATAAACATTCTGCTGGCACGGACTGAATTTCTGCTAGTGCAGGGTTTATGGCTTTCGAGAGGCAAGCGAGGATACAAAAATAGCTGATCGTTTCAGGGTTGAGGATGGTTTTGTCTTTAAATTAGAATAAACTTATTATCTGATGGCAGAAGGGACGGCAGATTACGTTTGCTTACACACGCTGTACACGTTCCGAGGGTCACTATTATACTCACTAAATCACACGGGCAAGCGAATTACAATCAGATCCAAATGCTTTGGGTTACTCTGTGTGCTCAGCCTAAAGGGGAGGGTTTAAGATTGTTGCCTCCAGTCTTAAAACTGGATTTTTCTCCCATCCAGGCCAAGTTTATGGGGATAGTGAAAAGACACTCAGGCATCTGCTCTTCCTGATGCCAAGCAAAAGCCTCGTTTCCCCTTTTATCTTGAATTTTTTGGGGTGTTATTTATAACCATGAGACAACACCGGTAAAACAAAGCCTTGTCTTAACCTTAACGTGATATTGCTTTAACACCCATCTTTATGGCGACTGTACGGATTGAAAAGCCAAACTTCCCCAACTCACTTCATCGGGATATTTCCCAGCCCTTGACTACAACAGCTTTTTTACGTACGGTGGTTGGGATTTCTAAATCTCGTCCCTTTTACTGGCTAGAAGGGTTTGTGAGCAGAGGAAAAAATGAGTTATATTCAGCTTAATGTAGGCAGGGGAAGCGTGACACTTCTGACCGACTTCTGACAAACTTCACGTCTCGTCTCCGCACGCAAACTTCAATTGTCTGCGTGTCGCCGATGCGTTGTGAACGTCTCCAAGGACACTTTCATAAATATTACTTACAGACTGGCTGCTGTCTAAAAAGGGAAAGATTTCATGGACAAGCCTCTTTCTCTGATCTTTCCTTTTCCTATCGACGGCGAAAATTGTAAGCTATATCCCTGTTTCTGTCATGTGTTTTGATGTAGATTAAATGTAAATCAGGCAGCACAAAAGATGAACGATAAAGCGTGGAAGAGTTCCTTCGTGTCAGCTTTTATGAAAAGCGACTTACAAGATTTGCAAATAGCTTTCATTTTTCACCAACACCTGCTCACCATTCGCCGCATAAAACACGCACGTTCGATGATTGCGTTTTTATAAACATAACTTTTCCAGAATTGTCACACTCGGAAATAACGATAGGAGCAGAAAGAGAGCGGAGAGCTGCTCTTTTCAGGGTTGGCAAAACAGAGATCAGCTCCAGTCACACCAGTTTACCCGTGAAGGTCAAGGCCGCGTGCCCCGTCCCGAAGGTGGGAGACGCAGAGCAGGAGCAGTGACACGGGAACGTCCCCCCCCTCCCTCCCTCTGCGCCCCAAACCCCTCGTACCGCTGCGGGTCTTTTTAAGACATAAAATATTACCATTTTCTTTGCTTTCGGAAGCCGGGCTGGCTGGCATAGGGCACGGACTTGAAAAACCTGCCCTGACGAACGGTGCCGTGTCCCGCCGGCAGCTAGGCCAGAGCTTGCCCAAACCTCAGCACACTGGCCACCAGCTTCCCCTCGCCCAGGCCTAGACCTTCCCAGGACTTGGTCCCAGCTCGCTTGGTGGCTTTTATTGGTGATAAATTCCTGGTCAGAAAGAATTACCCCTAATCATTTTCTTTTGCACCGAAATGGAATTTGAATGCCTATTTTTACCTTGTTGGAAAATAAGACAGAGACCGACCTGCTTCTGCAAACACCGATGGTGTGGGAAGGGACCTGGTACTGGGGGCAGAGGCAGGTTTAATGCCCGGTACTGGGAACAGAAGCGGGTTTAGTGGCCGGTACTGGGGGCAGAGGCGGGTTTAATGCCCGGTACTGGGAACAGAAGCGGGTTTAGTGGCCGGTACTGGGGGCAGAGGCAGGTTTAGTGGCCGGTACTGGAAGCAGAGGCGGGTTTAGTGGCCGGTACTGGGAACAGAAGCGGGTTTAGTGGCCGGTACTGGGGGCAGAGGCGGGTTTAGTGGTCGGTACTGGGAGCAGAGGCGGGTTTAGTGGCCGGTACTGGGGGCAGAGGCGGGTTTAGTGGCCGGTACTGGGGGCAGAGGCGGGTTTAGTGGCCGGTACTGGGGGCAGAGGCGGGTTTAGTGGCCGGTACTGGGAGCAGAGGCGGGTTTAATGCCCGGTACTGGGAACAGAAGCGGGTTTAGTGGCCGGTACTGGGGGCAGAGGCGGGTTTAATGCCCGGTACTGGGAACAGAAGCGGGTTTAGTGGCCGGTACTGGGGGCAGAGGCGGGTTTAGTGGCCGGTACTGGGGGCAGAGGCGGGTTTAGTGGCCGGTACTGGGAACAGAAGCGGGTTTAGTGGCCGGTACTGGGAGCAGAGGCGGGTTTAGTGGCCGGTACTGGGGGCAGAGGCGGGTTTAGTGCCCGTTGGGGAGGAGAGGGGCGGCTCTACCGCCCGGTACCGGAGCGCGGGGCCGGTTTCCTCTCAGCGCGGAGCCCCCTGAGGCGGGGCGGGGCGAGGGGCGGGGCCGTGGGCGTGGCCGCGCTGCCGTAGGGGCGGGGCGTGGCCGCGCTGCCGTAGGGGCGGGGCGTGCGGCGCCGCGGGGCAGGCCGGGAGCTGCAGTCCCGCCCGGCTCAGCTCCCGGGCGGGCGGGAGGCGGCGGAGCGGGGCCGGGCCGGGCCGGGCGAGCCGAGCCGAGATGAATGCGGTGCTGGCCGTCAAGCAGTACGTGTCCAAGATGATCGAGGACAGCGGGCCGGGCATGAAGGTGCTGCTCATGGACCGGGAGACGGTGAGCGGCCGGGCCGGGCCGGGGTGGGCCGGAGCGGCGGGGGCCGAGGCCTGAGGCCCGGGGTGATGGGCGCTGCCGCCTCCCTCCCGCAGACCGGCATCGTCAGCATGGTGTACACGCAGTCCGAGATCCTGCAGAAGGAGGTTTACCTCTTCGAGCGCCTCGACTCCGCTAACAGGGAGGCCATGAAGCACCTGAAGGCCATTTGCTTCCTGAGGCCCACAAAGGTAGAGCCGGCGCGGCCCTTCCCGGCCCTGGGGCTCCCCTGCACCCCCCTTCCCGCCCCCCTCACCCCGGGGCGCTGGGAGCCTCCCGCGGATCGGGCTGAGGGGCGGTGAGGGGACACTGGCCCCTCCAGGCCCTTTTTACGCGGCGTTTCTCACGTCTCGCTCTCCCCGGTGGTGTTTTACTCCAGGAAAACGTGGAGTTCCTCATTCAGGAGCTGCGGAGGCCGAAGTACAGCATCTATTTTATCTGTAAGTACGTCCCGTGCTGTCCCGTGCCTCAGACTCCTCGGGGACTGCTCTGATGTTCAGTAGAAAATACAGATGTGAGACGCTGCGACTGCTCCCGCCGACGGGCCCTCACTAAAACCCTAAAAGTGTCTAAACTCTAGTTTTTATGCTGTTCAGGTCACCACATTCTTTTAGCAAAGGGCACGTATCTGTAAGATAAAATAACTAAATCGAAGCAGCTCGTAAGAGATCGCTACAAAGCAACACCTTAAATCTACGTTCCCCCAATATGGCTTATTGCTGGAAATTTTTAAAGCTTCGTGTTGCTTCATAAACATGAAAGATGGTTAATGCTGGGGGTCTCTTTATTGTAAGGAAAACTGAGATGCGCAGGGGGAGAGACTGGCCTAAACCTTGGGAGGTAAATAATTTAGGGTAGACTAAATTAGCGTTGGACTAAACCTGCTGCACGGCGCCTTCTGACACCAACTGTACCCGGGTGTCCCGCGGAATATTCTTGTAGCTTCGAAAAATGCAGCAGAACACCTACAGCCGGTTTTGCGTTGAGGTCCAGTCCCCCCAGCACAGGTATCGCTTGGTGAGAATCTTGGAAACGGAGCCGCAGTGGCCTCTAGATGTCATTGCTGCTCCGCAGAAACGCGGCGATGCCCGGGAGCCGGCTGGGGGCTGCCGGAGGGGACCCCGGGTTGGGAAGGGCCGGGGAGCCCCCAGCGAGCTCCAGCTGTCACCGTGTTCAGCCATTTCATATTTCTTGCCTCTTACACGCATAAATCTACTGACTACAAGCGGGCTGGGCACAGTGTTGGCTTTGCTGGGCGGATGGTAAGCCAGGGAGAGGACGAGGGACCAGCAGTGCCGGGTCCCAATCAGCGTTGGGCGCTGATCCAGCGCCGCAGGCATGCGTGAGAGGCAGAAAGTTGGATGAGGAATAGCTCAGAGTATCCGTGCGAGGTAACTTCTGGATTATAATGTCTGCATAATAATTGCAGGTGTAAGGTCAAGGGATCTGTGGTGTAATCCGCTCCTGTGCCGGGGGAATTGCTCCCCCTGTTCCGTGGCGCTCGCAGAGCCTGACTGTGCTTTCGCTGTTGTTTTCTTTTCCTTTCAGATTTCAGCAACGTGATCAGTAAGAGCGACGTCAAGTCGTTAGCTGAGGCTGATGAACAGGAAGTTGTGGCTGAAGTTCAGGTGAATTTTGAATATTTTCAATAGATCTCCTAATCCAAAAGAACCAGCAAAGCAAACGTGCCACCTAACAGTCTCAGGTGTGGCGAGGAGAGGACTCTGCAGCTCTGAAACAGCAAGCACCAGCGCTCCTGGGGTGGGGAAGACAATGAATGATAAAAAGTAAAAGAAAGAAAAAACCCCCATCTGTCCCTGCCCTCCAGCTGTCAGAGCCGTTGCCTGTTCTGCTCCCAGCTGGGTTTCCCAGGGCTGCTGCACGGTTGAGGTGTTGACAAAGAGCTGCGTGTGCTCGAAACACGCAGGTGACAAATTGGCAGCAGAGCCGTCGGCAGGAGCGCAGGGATTTGAGAGGTCCAGCACGGAGGAAGGGGAAAGGATCAGAGTCAGCGAGTCTGCGCGTGGCTCAGGGTTTTAGCATTCGTGTGCCTGGTGCTGGACCAGGGGCTCTTGCAGCCTGAACGAGGCTTGACAAGACACGTAACTATTTGGTTTCACTCGTTGGCAGGAGTTCTACGGCGATTACATTGCAGTGAATCCACACGTTTTTTCTCTCAACCTCTTGGGCTGCTGCCAGGTATGAAAGAAGCTAACGCTCCTCCGGGGCCTTGTTTTATGGTTAAGAAAGAGCCCAGTAGCCACAACAAGCCGGGTCAGCAGTGGGTTGCCCAGCAGGCAGAGGGCTGGTGAGGGTCCATCAGGCTGGAGCTGATCCCTGCAGGGGGAGGAACACCGGGGAGTCCTGGCTGGGGGCTCGGGGGGTTCCGGCTCCTTCAAAGCGTCGCTCGCTGTAAGGCTTTAAGACTTAGAAATAAATCTTAGTCTTAGAAATGTGAGAAGGAGTCTGGGGATGGTGCGTGCAAGACTAAGCACAGCTTTTCCTTCCAGGGTCGTAACTGGGATCCGGCTCAGCTGTCCAGGACGACGCAAGGGCTGACAGCTCTGCTCCTGTCCCTGAAGAAATGCCCCATGATTCGGTACCAGCTCTCGTCCGAGGCAGCGAAGAGGCTGGCGGAGTGTGTGAAGGTACGTGAGCGCCTACACCCACGTTAAATAAGTTTGGTGACGTACTTACGTTTTGTTTCTTTTTTTCACCTATCGATGCATTTGAGAGAAATAACCCTTTTTCAGTCGGTTCGTGTAAATTCTGGCGTTTTATGGTTGGACTAGATGATCTTCAAGGTCTTTTCCAAGGTTTTTTTTCTGTCGTTTACTTGGTTACGTGGCTCTGGGCAGGTCACGCCCCTCATCTCTGCCTGATCCCTGTTTCCTGCGAGGGTCATGAAGTGCTGTAGGTTACTTCTGAGAGCTGGAATTATTTCTTCGTTAGCAGCATAGACTAAGATAGCAGCCCAAATTATTTTTCACCAGCTCTTCGCTTTTTATTCACTTGGAGCCAAACCAAGAGGCAACATTTTCTGGTGATACGTAAGCTCAAGTGGCTTTTTTTTTTTTCCCCCTCCTTTTCTCCACAGCAAGTGATCACTAAAGAGTACGAGCTCTTTGACTTCCGACGCACTGAGGTTCCTCCTCTCCTTCTCATTCTGGACCGGTCTGACGACGCCATCACCCCGCTTCTGAACCAGGTGACTCACCTCACACCAGGGCCCGTGGCAGTAGCAGAGTTCACCCCCCCCGCCAAGGCGTGGTTTGTATTTAAAAGGAGAGAAGTACTGCCTCCCCCTGTTCTTCTGGAAGCCCTCTTGTCTCTGTGGCCTGGCTTTTCGGGGGGCTGTGTGCGCCGGCGCCCGGGGCAGGTGCAGCCACAGGTGCCAGCGCTGCTGTTGGGCGTCGCAGGCTCCTCGCCCAGGGTTGGTTTGTGGGGGCTGGTTGGCAGCACAGGGACGTGGCTCCTCAGTGACCTTGCACTTGGGTGTTTCTCCCTCTGTGTTCCTGATGGGTCGTAGTATTTACTATGTAGTTATTGTCGGTTTTAAAATTTATTTTTTTTTTTCTTTGTGTTGGTCCCCTTTCCCTTCAGTGGGGTGGGATTGGGCAGGGGCAGGCTGGGATCAGGCAGGGGCTGGAGCTGCCTCGGGAGCAGCTCTGGAGCACACGTGGCGTAGGGGCCGGTGCTGCTCGTAGTGTTGGAGGGATCCAACAGTCAGAAACGCAGCTCATGGGTGGTTTGTGGGGTTCAGGACTGCCCGCAGCAAACGGAACCAAAAGCATTTCCCCTCTGCGGAGATTTTCTGTCCAAAAGAGAGATCCGGATGAGTGTCAGTTCTCTGGGCAGCTTTCAGTTCTCTAGATTAATATGAGTCTTCCCAGGATTAATACAGTAACTCGCTGATGGGCAGACACACCCACCCACCCCCCTACCGCTGCGTAAGGAGCAAGGGAGCGTGTTGGAGATTGTAGAGTTGGTAACTGTGGAACCTCTGCAGCCCAAAGCGCACGTCCCTGGCCGGGCAGAGGAGGGGGAGATCACGGAGGGAAGAGGGATGGGAATCCCCATCGCTCTGCTTTGAGTCGTGTCTTTTGAACCGCCCTACAGTGAGACCCGGGAACAGGGGAGGGGGCTTTGCCTTCGTGTTTGCACCAGCACCTCTCGCCATGGGATGCCTGTTTGATTGTAACAGAAGGAATATTTATTTCTTATAGTAAAATTCGGGCAAAAATTTGAGAAATGCACGCTTAGGCTGCGCTGTGTGTTCCCAGAGGAATATAAGCTGGCTTGCATTGAGTTCAGCCTGAAATCTGTGAATTTTCCAATGCTGTTTATGATCTAAGGTCATCGTTTGCCTTTCTCTTTCACCATCCTCGTCAGTGGACGTACCAGGCTATGGTTCACGAATTGCTGGGGATTAACAACAACCGCATCGACCTCTCTCGGGTCCCGGGGATAAGCAAGGACCTCCGAGAGGTCGTTCTGTCTGCTGAGAACGACGAGTTCTACGCCAACGTAGGTACCTCGGTGGGGAACTTCATGAGTAGGTCAATTTGGGGATCATCGAATCATCACAGAGTGGTTTGGGTTGGGAGGGACCTTACAGCCCACCCAGTGCCACCCCCTGCCCCGGGCAGGGCCACCTTCCCCCAGCCCAGGTTGCCCAAAGCCCCGTCCAACGCGGCCTTGAGCCCTGCCAGGGAGGGGGCAGCCCCAGCTGCTCTGGGCAGCCTGTGCCAGGGCCTCACCCCCCTCCCAGGGGAGAATTTCTGCCTCAGATCTCCCCTAAATCTCCCCTCTCTCAGGTTAAACCCCTTCCCCCTCGTCCTATCCCTCCCCCCTGATGATGAGTGTGTCCCCGCCCTTTCCTGCAGCCCCTTTCAGCCCTGGGGGGCCGCTCTAAGGTCTCCCCGGAGCCTTCTCTCCTCCAGCTGAACCCCCCAACTCTCCCAGCCTGTCCTCACAGGGGGGCTCCAGCCCCCCCAGCATCTCCGTGGCCTCCTCTGGCCCCGCTGGAGCAGGTCCGTGTCCTTCTGCTGTTGGTGCCCCAGAGCTGGACCCAGCCCTGCAGGGGGGGCTCAGAGAGCGGAGCAGAGGGGAGAATCCCCCCCCGGCCCTGTGCCCACCCTGCTCTGGGTGCAGCCCAGCACACGGGGCCCTTTCTGGGCTGCCAGCGCCCGTTGGTGGCTCACAGGCAGTTTTCCACCCCCCGGCCCCCCCAAGCCCTTCTCCTGGGGGCTGCTCTCCAGCCCCTCCTGGCCCAGCCCGGGTTTGTGCTGGGGATTGCCCCGACCCCTGGGCAGGACCTTGCCCTTGGCCTTGTTGAACTTGAGGTTCCGTTCTTGGTTTTGCCATGTGAAAGGAACTTTCCAGTGGCATTGAGCATCGGGGTGCTGCTGTGCTCTCTGGCTTATTGCAAGTGCTGAAAATCAAGGTGTGGCACAAGTGGCACCTGACACAAAATAACATGCCCATTTTACAGTTTTATGTTAAAATAAATCCCTGAGGCTGTGGCAGAGCTGCTTGCTCAAGGCTGGGTCTGGGGGAGACGATGTGTGACGGCACCACAGTGTTGTGGGTGTGGATTTAGAACGGCTTTCTCTCAGATCACTGTCTTGTTCCCTGCAGAACATGTACCTGAACTTTGCAGAGATAGGCAGTAACATCAAGAATCTGATGGAGGATTTCCAGAGGAGGAAACCTAAGGAGCAGCAGAAGCTGGAATCCATAGCAGATATGAAGGTATCACAGAATCCCAGAATCATGGAGGTTGTAAAAGCCCTTGCAGCTCCTCCAGCCCAACCATGACCCTCCCCCTGACCGTCCCCAACTCCCCCAGATCCCTCAGCGCTGGCTCAGCCCGACTCTTCAACCCCCCCAGGGATCCTGGGGATTCCCCCCTGCCCTGGGCAGCCCATTCCAACGCCCAACAGCCCCTTCTGCACAGAAATCCTTCCTCAGAGCCAGCCTGACCCTGCCCTGGGCAGCTTGAGGCCATTCCCTCGGGGCCTGGCGCTGGGGCCTTGGCTCCAGAGACTCACCCCCCCTCTCTGCCCCCTCCTGGCAGGGAGTTGCAGAGGGCCAGGAGGTCTCCCCTCAGCCTCCTCTTCTCCAGACTGAACCCCCCCAGTTCCCCCAGCCGCTCCCCAGCAGACCTGTGCTCCAGACCCTGCCCCAGCTCCGTTGCCCTTCTCTGGCCACGCTCGAGTCATTCAATGGCCTTTTTGGGGTGAGGGGCCCAAAACTGAACCCAGGAATTGAGGGGCGGCCTCCCCAGGGCTCAGATCCCTCCCCTGTCCCTGCTGGCCACGCTGGTGCGATACAAGCCAGGTACAGACAGTCTGTGCTTGGCCTGTTTTGCTCCACGAGGTTGGCAGGTCCCCCCTGTCCAGCCTGCCCAGGCCCCTCGGGGTGGATCCTTCCCCCAGGACGTGGCCCACAGCCCGGTGCTGACGGGGGACGTGCCGGGGGTGCGCTCAGCCCCGGCGTGGCCGTGGACTTTCTGCCTGAGCCGGGTCACTTGGCAGCAGCGCAGAGCAAGGGCTGTTCCTTCAGTCACTGCTCAAGATTTAAAGAATCTTGGAGATACTTCCCGTCTCCTTTTATTTTACATAAATACAGAGTCTGTCCCTTCCAACAGCCTCCTGGTAAGTGGAGAAATCCTCTGGGCTAAGGATCGAGGTGCCGGATCATCCGCACACCCGCGCTGGGCTTGCTTCTTTCGATACCCGTTGGTTTGGACAGCTTGTGGCTGGCTTGCAGACATCCCCTGTCTCTTGCTTTTCCTTTTGAAGAACCGGTTGCTTTGGTTTCCCCGTTGCAGGCCTTCGTGGAGAATTACCCCCAGTTCAAGAAGATGTCGGGCACGGTGTCGAAGCACGTGACGGTGGTGGGAGAGCTCTCGCGCCTGGTCGGGGAGCGGAACCTGCTCGAGGTGTCGGAAGTGGAGCAGGAGCTGGCCTGCCAGAATGACCATTCCAGTGCTCTCCAGGTACCTGGGGCTCAAAACTTAACCTTGAACCTTGGAATTTCGATGGTTTGATCCCGTAACTCCCCTGGTGATGGAAGTTTGATGCCGAAAATCTGTGGGAGTTCTGCCCGCAGATACTCTGCAGGTTGGGACATTAGATGTTGGAATTACTCTTCTCCTCCCCGTGAGGTTCAGATGGGGATGAATCATAGTTAATAACTGGCTTCAGCGGCATCGCTGCAAATTCTGTCTTTACATTTCACAATACAACATTCCTTCGTTCTGTGCAGTCAGTTGGCTTCTGGCAGGCTGCCTGTGCAGGCACCACTCAAAAAAAAAAAAACAAAAAAACAAAAAAACCAAACCAAAAAAAACCCCCAAAAACCCAAACCAGCCAACTTGGAGCCTTGTGCAGAAACTTCTTGTATTTGTCAGGGAGGAGAAGAAATGGAATCCATGAAACTGAAACTATCTAAACCAGTTTCATTGAGGTTCATTCACCGATTCATTGAGGTGCTGGCTTCTACCTTTTTTTTTTAAAAAAAAAAAAAACAAACCAAAAACAGTGGAAAGCCTCTTAGATAAAAGATTTCTTTGGCAAAGACAGAAAAAGCCTAACAGAGCCTTCTGTTACAGCTGAGTAGAGACTCAAGTTTTGACCCCGTGCTGGCTTGGTGGATTCCATGGCCTGACCCGGTATCTGCCAGCGTGTCAATAGTGATGAACTGTGGCTGCTGACAGTTCACAGAAAATAGCTGTATTGTTGGGTGTGAGTGTGTTCGAGCAGAGTTCAACCACTATTAAAACCCAGTTCCTTAATTTTTTTTCCTAGCTAAGGTAGAAGTTACACCATAGAATGGACTCCTCTACGCAATACTGGAGGAGCAGAAAAGAAAGATAAAACATCTCAGGAGATCTGGAACGCCTGGCTGCTTTGCCTCTGTAATTCTGCGCTTCAAGTGGGTGGCTTGGGGATAATATTAGAGTCTTCAAGCTGTAATCTTTTACCAGATCCTGAGCTGCTGTGAATCAGGACAGGCCTGAAGTCATCGCAGCTCTATCGCTCGGCGAGCGCAGAGATAGGATTCCATAGCTTATATCTGGTAGGATTTCCATGACTAAGTATTGAAGTGGGAACGCAGCCATAAAATGCAGTTGCTGGAAGCAGCCTCTGAGGTTCTTTTGCTATGTCATTGTTTCTCCATCAAGTTTTTGTGGTTTAAAAGTCAAATATTTGAGCTCTAACCCGCCAGCCCGTCGTGTCTGCGCTGCCATCGCCCATTTCTGATATTCGCACAGCCCGGCGGGTTTGTGTTGAAACTTGGGTGCTTGGCACTGGAGACCATTTTGGAAAACGTTGGTCTATTTGGTTTATTTTTATTAAGTTATCTCAGAGTTGCTGAAGACAAGGATGATGTGAACTTGTGGTGATGCCGCTTTACCCTGCGAGTCCGTAGCGGTGCTAGAAGGCGGCCGGGTGCTGTCACGTCAGGGTGGCTACTGGAGTTCACCTGGGGGCTAATTCAGGCCTTATTTTGCACCGACTAGGTATTCCTGCAGTTCTTAAGGCCGAAAAGCTGCGCTTTGCTTACAGCCACACGCCTAAAGGGCTCTATTGTATTTCCAACAACTGAGACCGACTGGAAAACATGTAGCAGCTGGGAAGTAAATGCAGAAGGATGGACGCGGTGTCTTTCTAGATGAGAGATCAGTATCTCCTCAGCTGCGCTGCCCCGGGCGGGTCCTTGGTGCAGTCTCCAAATGGCAGCACAGGGCCAAGGCCACAGAAACAATGAAGAATAAGCCAGTGCCTGAAATAAAGGCGGAATTGTTCTCCCACTGATGTAACTTCAGCGATTGTTAATTCCTCTGGTGGCCCAGGGCCCCTGAGTACAGTACATTTTGGTTATTCTTCCCCGATCTCTTATTAATCCTGACACAGTACATGAGCCTCCCGAGCTGAATGGGCGGGTTTGAGTCCTGTCTCCTCGCAGGGACAATAGCTGCTCTGTTTTAGACACTTCCCGCTTGCACGGGCACTGCCACTGCGCTGCCAGCGCCAGGACCAGGGAGCTCGCGGGCAAACGGCTCCGTGGGACTCTGTCCCCACCCTCACAGGTGGATTTGACCTTGCCAGGGTTAAAGGTAAAACTCCTGTTGATCCTCCCCAAAGCCAGGATTTTATCCTGTATTTTCAGAACCGCTCTGCATCCGTCAAGCCCAGTTGCGGTGGTGAACAACAGCAGCTCCGCAACGCGTTTCGCAGCTCTTCGCTGAACCTTTCCGTGTTGCCTACCTGAGCTGGGAGGGAGGGAGAATCTTGCAGAGCTGTGCTGGGATTTCTGGAGTGTTTGAAGGTTGTGTGTGCTTACGGAGCGGAAAAAAATCCAAACTGGTTCTGTCCCTCACCTGGAGCTGCTGTTCCTGTGACTGTAAAACCAGCAGCTCCTCTGCTGCCGTGCCTTCGAGCTAATCCAGGCTGATTGTTCTGCTTTCATGTTCAGCACAGGGAGAATTTCAGACCTAAAGCTTCTGGCCTGTCAAGCCCTGACCAGATGTCTGCCAACACATCTGGTAGTCGAGGCCTGTTCTTGGGAATCCATCCCAAAGCTGAGGGACTTAAGAAGCTTATTACTCCCAGCGCTCACCTAAGCTCCCAGCTTGGCTCTGGTGGTTGTTCTCTTAACTCCAAGCTCAGCTCCGTGACCCGACACGACGGCTGAGAGGTTGCAGAGGGGAGAGAAGGGCTTTTTCTTGTAACGAGAAGGAACGTGGCCAGTTGTCAACTTCCACGAGCAGTGATACCCTGCTTGCCATCCCTGGGGGGGGTTCTGCAGCTTTTCTGGGGAGGAGCTCTACCCTAACAGGCAGTTTGGATTTATGGTATCGTGTTGTATTCAGCAGAAAAATCAACAATCTGCATGTTAGAAGTAATGATTGTTGTATTTACCTCCAGTGCTGTAACCTTCCTTTTCGTGCTTTAAATCCTTTCCTACTTTGCTTCCAAATATTTGATACTCACTCCTCGCTTCCCGCATCCAAAGGTTACCTGAGACTTGAATGCTTCCACCCTGCACCTTCCAAAAGAAAACCAAATCTGTGTAATTATCCTAGGTTGTGGGGTTTTTTTGGTGTTTTTTCTTGACAGCCAATATTACAATGGAACCTGTGGGCCAGTTCTGGCTCTCCTCGAGGTGGGAGGGGAAGAAGGGCAGAGGATTCTGGAAGTGCCTCCTTTGGGGGAGGCACATGGTAACCTGAGCTCACCCCGCAGCGCGTTAGGGAGAGTTAAAAATGGACAACAGAATCGGGTTATGAATCCGCAGCTTCACGAAAAGACCCCAAAGCAACTTGCACTCCATCGCACTCCGATAAATCCGGCCGCAGAGCGCGTAAGAAGCTGGGATCTGTTGCTTATGGCACAATTTAATCCTCCTGCGTTCCTCCCGCAGGCAGTTTTGTTGCTAGGCAGTTGATATTAGTCTGATTTAAGGTCCTTTGAAGGCCTCTCTGCTAAGGCTGCTCTCTTGTCTCGCTGCAGAACGTTCGGCGCCTCTTGCAGAACCCCCGGGTGTCGGAGCTGGACGCTGCCCGCCTGGTGATGCTTTACGCCCTCCACTACGAGCGGCACAGCAGCGCCAGCCTGCCGGGGCTGCTGGCAGACCTGAAGAGCCGGGGGGTCTCGGAGAAATACCGAAAGGTAATTGTCGTGTTTCGCCTTCCGCTGGAGGACAGGAGGGCACGGAGGTGGAAAATCCTTGTGAATTGGTGTAAAGCTCGTCTGCTTGGCTCTGGCACAGTGCTGGCTTGTGGAATTGGGCTGCACCTTGTGAAAAGAACCTTGAGCTTGGCTGAGGCCTGCAGGTGTCACTTTGAAAGGCAAAACTCATCACTTCTCTTTCCAAAATTGTAGAATCGCGGAGAGGTTTGGGTTGGGAGGGACCTTACAGCCCACCCAGTGCCACCCCCTGCCCCGGGCAGGGCCACCTTCCCCCAGCCCAGGTTGCCCAAAGCCCCGTCCAACGCGGCCTTGAGCCCTGCCAGGGAGGGGGCAGCCCCAGCTGCTCTGGGCAGCCTGTGCCAGGGCCTCACCCCCCTCCCAGGGGAGAATTTCTGCCTCAGATCTCACCTGAATCTCCCCTCTCTCAGGTTAAACCCCTTCCCCCTCGTCCTATCCCTCCCCCCTGATCCAGAGTCCCCCCCCCCTTTCCCGCAGCCCCTTTCAGCCCTGGGGGGCCGCTCTAAGGTCTCCCCGGAGCCTTCTCTCCTCCAGCTGAACCCCCCAACTCTCCCAGCCTGTCCTCACAGGGGGGCTCCAGCCCCCCCAGCATCTCCGTGGCCTCCTCTGGCCCCGCTGGAGCAGGTCCGTGTCCTTCTGCTGTTGGTGCCCCAGAGCTGGACCCAGCCCTGCAGGGGGGGCTCAGAGAGCGGAGCAGAGGGGGAGAATCCCCCCCCGGCCCTGTGCCCCCCCTGCTCTGGGTGCAGCCCAGCACACGGGGCCCTTCCTGGGCTGCCAGCGCCCGTTGGTGGCTCACAGGCAGTTTTCCACCCCCCGGCCCCCCTGGGTCCTTCTCCTGGGGGCTGCTCTCCAGCCCCTCCTGGCCCAGCCCGGGTTTGTGCTGGGGATTGCCCCGACCCCTGGGCAGGACCTTGCCCTTGGCCTTGCTGAGCTCCGTGAGGGTGTCATGTCCCCCCTCTCCAGCCTGCCCAGGCCCCTGGGGAGGGGTCCGTTCCTTCCAGCCCCCCCCACAGCTCGGTGCCAGCGGGGAACGTGCCGAGGGCGCGCTCAGTCCCTGTGGCCCCGGCCCCTGAGGACGTCACTCGTCACCGCTCTCTGCAGTCGGTGACCTTGGGAAGGGCTGAATGAAGCAGAGATGGCCAGTGTGGGGCATGCAAACAGGGCTGGGAACGTGCTTCCCTTCTCCTCTTCCTCCCCACTCCTTTTCCCCCGGCTCCTGCTGAATAGGCAATAGTTGCAGCAAAGGATTTCTGGAGCCTGTAGAAGGAGCTTGGCAGGGAGGGAGAGGGTGGCAGCGCTTGGCAAATGTAGTGAGCAGCTGGAGAGGAGGTGGAGGAGCAGGATGATGTCACGCTGTGTGGAGGATCTGCTGTCACTGCAGCAGACGATGGAAATGAAAAAGCCTCTCTCCTTCGGCAGGCAGCGGTGCGGCAGAGCCACTTGCTTGGTGGCTGTGGGGAATGCTCCTTCTCCTCCCCCTTGCCTCTCTCTGCGCTGCCTTACCTCTTGGCATCGATCTCCCCGACTCCTCAATCGTCCTTCTGGTACCTCTGTTGCGCCTAACTAGACTAAAACTGCCCGGATACCACTTTCCCAGGTTAACAGGATCCTGGTTTTGCCTCTCTCTGTACAGTTGGTGTCTGCCGTGGTGGAGTACGGAGGGAAACGGATCCGTGGCAGCGACCTGTTCAGTCCCAAGGATGCTGTGGCCATCACCAAACAGTTCCTCAAAGGACTGAAGGTAGGGCTCTGCCACGGGTGAAATAGTGACAGTTTTAGTCAAAATTACAGTCGCGGTGCAGTGCCACGTGCTGTGGATTTCAGAGCTTTAATAGCAAGTGCTCCAGGCTTTTAGGGCATAATTCTCGTTGAAGACAATGGGAGTTATGGCTGAAAAGCCTCTCTAAACCTGGATCTTGGTGGTTAGCACTCGATGTATCCATCAGGTGACGATGCTCCTTTTCTGTGCCTCTGCTGGGCTCCTTGCTGCTGTAAGAATTCATGACACGAGCTCCTCTTGCCCCGCAGGGTGTTGAGAACGTGTACACGCAACACCAGCCTCTCCTTCACGAAACGCTCGATCAGCTCATCAAAGGAAAGCTCAAGGACAGCCAGTACCCCTACCTGGGTCCCAACACTCTCCGTGACAGGTACGTGGGGCCTTTCAGCGCCGAGCTTGGAGCTGAGATGTGTCTGCTTCTCCCAGCACTGCCACTTCTCTTTCTTGGTTGCCTATAGATGAACAGAACAGGCTTGGCAGAGAAGTGTCTTGATCGTGTAGGTCTTGTATTCTCAAGCAGGTGCCCTGGAGAGGGCTGTTAAGACTGAAATACTGTTGTCTTTTCGTGCTGGCCGAGGTGTGACATTCCCTTTGTAAGGGCTCAGGTAAAGGATAAAGCCACTGCACCAAGCCGCCGGGATGTTCACATGATGGGTTTCAACATGCCCCCTAACTTCACTCCGTGCCATCTGGCGTTTATTTCTAGAGCACCAAAAATAGTCCAACTGCAAGCGCTCCCTTCTGAGCCAGTTACTATTCCTGATGAGAATGGGATCTTGCTGAATATGGCTAATAACTGTGATGGAGAAGATCTCCGGCTGTCTGGTTCGAGCTGACTTTGCTGGAGCTGAGCTTATCTCTTGTCAGTGAAGTCATTAAAAGTGAACGTGGGCCTCGGCCTGAGGGCACTGAACCGCTGGAGAGAAGATGCCGAGTCCTCCATCCTGTGCCGCTCGCTCCTTCCTTCGGTGCCGCCGTTCCCTTGCCCTAAATAAATCCAGTTTTTTTCCAGGGGTATTCCTCACCCCTTCTTGTGGTAGCCTTATGCTGCTTTGCTCCCTTTGGGTGATCCGTGATGAGATCATCGCCGTGATTTTCTGAATCTTCTCCGATGTCTGTTCAGTGCCCCCAGCGTCCCGTGAAAGATGTTTTACTCGCAGTGTCAGACCGATCGTCGTTCCCTTCCCGCGCTGGGTACGACTGGCTTTTTATCAGCAACTGCCACTTTTCTAGCAAAGCAGAAAATAAATTCAAGGTAGTTAATTCTCAACAAACGAGGTGGCTGTTGCAGGGCAGTTTGGGTTAAGTAAAACCAGACTTATTTAGAGCGGGAGAGAGGTAGACTTGGGGACTGAGGTTCGACCGTGTCGAGCGGGTGGGAGGCGTGGAAGCGTGTTGAGGAGGGAGCATTTGTCTCTGACTCTCTTTGAGGGGCACCCGCACACTGCTTGTCCTCCTTAGCCCTGCCTTGGGGCATTTCCAGCCATCTGATGAAAGCAGAACTATATTTTGTAGCAGGGACGCATCTAAATTCCATGCCAGGCTGACAGCAGGGGACGTTAATCATTTTATTTATGAATAAGAAAGAATTACAGTCACAGAAGAGACAATTTGTTTGTGTATGTCCCTGGTAAACCAGAAAAAAAAAAAAAAAAAAATCTGCCTTGCTCCAGATTTTCCCCTTAAAATAAAATAGTGGATTTTGGATAGGGTGGGTGGGTGGTTTTAATAGGTGTGAAATATCAAGGCCCCTAGCAACAGAAACGCTCTCCTCTCTGTCCTTGAAACCAGCTCTCGATGAGATGGATTTCAGCCCAACAAAGAGCTCGGCGGATGCAGCTTGTGGTAGGTTTGAAATGAGACCTGCAGAGCAGCAGTAACTTGTCCAGGCATCCCTGACCTGCCTTTGTTCTGAGCTAACTAGAAAAAAAACGGTCTTCTGACCTTTATCTTCTCTTTTTCAGTTTCCACTTATGTTTTCCTGAGCTGCGTTTCACCTAGATTCCTCTTTAATGTTTCCAGAAAAGGGTACAGGGACCTGCCCCTGAGAATCCTGATACAAAGAACAGGCAAATAATTTATTTGGGGCAGCATGAGAAGGATTTAATTCCTACCTCAAACTGAAGGAAAACAGAGGTTGGATACAGGGAAATGGAGTTGGCAGCTCCCTCCTTTCTCCGCAGCACCTACAGCCTTCTCTCTTAGCTAAAAGAGGTGAATCCTGTAGTTTGGTTGAAGTAAATCTCAAAATCCAAAGGCAGAGCTTCCAAATGGTTCTTCCCCTTAAATTTCTCTCGGTCGTCCTTCGGTCTGGGCTTGTCCTTGGGGCAGTGGCTGCGTCCCACAGTGCTGCTGTTGGGTCAGATGTCTGCAAAATGGGCAAAAGCCTCAGGGCATGGGGTTATTAGGGTTGTTTCCTGATGGGAATGCTTGGATCTTGTGGAGTTTAAGACCTAGGAGCTGTCAGAGTGAGGGTTTGTATCTGTCAGAAAAAGGCACCTAGCTATTTTGGGTCTGGTCTTTACTTGCTGCCTAAACCAGGGGCCGCAGCACCGTGTTATCTCTAAAAGTATGAATATTTGGTATCCTGAAAATGGGGACTCATCTAAAACCAGGCTTTAGTTATCAGGTTTGGAAGAAAAAAAGCCCACTCGATGGTTTTGCCTTAACGCCAAACCCTCTGAGCGAGGAATTTAAATTTAATAATTTCACAGAACTTAGTCTAATAAATCACAGCCCAAGGCGAACTGGGCTACGCCGTCTCCTCGCTCTCTGCTTCCAGAGGATGGTGTTACCCTGATTGGCAGGAGTTCAGCAGAAGGTCAGGGCGAGAAGCTTTGTATTTTGTGATCAAAGGGACGCAGTTGCTTGAACAGCAAAGAATTTGAAAGGATTCTTTTTAAACTGTTTCTTTCTGTATTAAACATGACGCTGTTGCAAGGGAGGAAAAACTCCCGGTCCAAATTCAGCTGGTGAAGGGAAGGGAATCTTTGCAAAGCACTGAGCGGGGTTCCTAGGAGAGAGCAATAAGCACGTTGGCTTTTTTCTGCATCCTTTTGTGTTAATATCAGCCTGTTCTCACACGCCATCAGCT
Organism: Athene noctua; assembly: GCF_965140245.1. Classification (NCBI taxonomy): domain Eukaryota; kingdom Metazoa; phylum Chordata; class Aves; order Strigiformes; family Strigidae; genus Athene; species Athene noctua. The sequence goes on along the minus strand of NC_134065.1, from coordinate 3,579,679 downwards.
GCAGCCCCCTCCACCTCGCTGCTGGAAAGTCCGAGCTAGAAAAATCCCTCAAGGCTCGCTCGGCCTCGGCGGCCGCAGGAGCCCCGGCTGCGCCCTGAGAAACGCCTCCAGGTTTGCGGCCGCCTGGGCCAGGCCCAGCCAAAGCCTCCGTCAGCTTTGCCTTTGGGTTGGGCTCTGGCTTGGGATTTTCTCCCAACGTTCATCCCGACCGGACCAACTGGGCCTGGCGCTGCCGACCTCAGGTGGCTGGAATCCGTTTCTGGCGTCGGCGCGGTCGACGTTGGCGCCCGAGGCCGCTCTGGCGCTGCTGCGTGTCCTCAAACCAAACCTGCTCCGCCAGGCTTGGCCTAGGCCGGGCAGAGCCCAGGACAGAGGGGGTGGGAAGAGGCCCGCTGCTCCCTGCGGACCCAGAATTACCAGTCACTTACCTGCTGAGGGAAAAATCCTGCCAAGTTCCTGCGTCTGAAAGCCCGTCACGGTTCGGCCTTAAACGTGGAGCACGAGAACTCACCGATATCATCTGGTTTAGGGTTTTCTGTGCTGAGAACTCACCAATATCGTCTGGTTTAGGGTTTTCTGTGAGGAGAACTCACCAATATCGTCTGCTTTAGGGTTTTCTGTGAGGAGAACTCACCAATATCGTCTGGTTTAGGGTTTTCTGTGCTGAGAACTCACCAATATCGTCTGGTTTAGGGTTTTCTGTGCTGAGAACTCACCAATATCATCTGGTTTAGGGTATTCTGTGAGGAGAACTCACCAATATCGTCTGGTTTAGGGTTTTCTGTGCTGAGAACTCACCAATATCGTCTGGTTTAGGGTTTTCTGTGCTGAGAACTCACCAATATCATCTGGTTTAGGGTATTCTGTGAGGAGAACTCACCAATATCGTCTGGTTTAGGGTTTTCTGTGCTGAGAACTCACCAATATCGTCTGGTTTAGGGTTTTCTGTGCTGAGAACTCACCAATATCGTCTGGTTTAGGGTTTTCTGTGCTGAGAACTCACCAATATCATCTGGTTTAGGGTATTCTGTGAGGAGAACTCACCAATATCGTCTGGTTTAGGGTTTTCTGTGCTGAGAACTCACCAATATCGTCTGGTTTAGGGTTTTCTGTGCTGAGAACTCACCAATATCATCTGGTTTAGGGTATTCTGTGAGGAGAACTCACCAATATCATCCGGTTTAGGGTATTCTGTAGCCAGACACAATCTTTTTTTCCCACTGCTTTGTGGAGGGGGAAGCTCCTGTTGACGGCTTGAGGAGAGGAAGAGTTTGGAACCATTTCGAAACGTCTGACAGACCTCTAAGGGGGTGGCTGAGGTACCTCCTGAGGCAGCGAACACAAAAAATCTCCTTTTTTGGAAGCAGCAGCTTGCAGCACGTGGTGTGGAACCGTTTGGCTGGGTGCTGTTTCATCGGAGCTCACACATCCTGCCCGCAGGATTAGGGACAGTGGTGCTGTTCCTAAATCACACAGATATCCTGTGTTTAGTATGGTTTGCGTTTTGTGGATTTTGTTTGGTGTTTTTGTTTGGTTTTTTTTTTTTTTTTAAGGCAAAACTCTGACTGTGTCCTTGTTTGTTCCTGTCTGAAGTTTTTGAGCATTTAGCTGTTAAACTGATAGCTCACCCGGGGGGATACGCAGCCACATCCCCAAACTGGGTCTGAGGAGATCGCTCTCCCACTAATCCTCTAACAGTCCAGGAGTTTCTTCCTGTTCCAAAATTGCTGTGTGACAGCACCAAGGTCCCTTTGTCCTTCCTGGGGCCGCCTCCTCTGCGGGGCTTCGCTCGCTTCTGCTCTGTGAGAAACCCGCGGGGCCAGCGCCGGCTGCTCTGAGCAAGGCCCCTGGAGCGGGAGAGAGGCCAGGCTTAATCTAAGGATTAACCCTACACTTAGGCGTAGGGTTAGGCTGCTGCCATGGTGACACGGGAAGGCAATGGCATATTTAAAGGCTGGTACACGTTAGGATGTGCTGGAGGAGCCCATCAGGGCCAGGCACGTGACTTCGGCGTCTAAATTCTGCAGATTTTTGGTAGTTTCAACCAAAAAGGTGGAAATGTTGGTGCTGGGAGACTGATCCTGGGGATCTCGCTCTGCACAAGGTAGGAGGTTGCCGGGTTGGTTTGTCTGTGGCTCCAGTGGTGCAGTCAGCAGCAGAACCTCACCCCTGGGGCCCCGCTGCCTTGCCGGACCTCGGGGACGTGTGGCGCTCTCACCGCGACACATTGTCCCTGAGAAGCGGCGCGTGGCCCGGCCTGCCCGCCGCGTCCTTCACGCCCATCCCATAAAAGTCAGCTCGCAGAGATTTCAGGTTCTGGTTCTGACAAGTGGCAGCAGCTCATCAGATGATTCCGTCGCTGGAATCCCCTTCCCTTTGGTTTCCCTCCCCAAAAGATCGGGCAGGTTTGAATCGAGTTTCCAGGGCCGTATGCCCGACTGTGGCTAAAAAGACAAAGGCCAGCGAGTGCTGTGCTGTCCTCGGGGCTGGCTCGGTGACTTGTGCTGTCACTCGGGTGCAAAAACCTTCATCTGCCTCAGTGAGACATTTGAATGTGCAGCCGCTATATGTAACCTGCTCATTTCCAGGCTGCAGTGCCAGGATTTCACAGGGTGTCACCACGCAGGGGACAGGGCGCAGCTCTGCACCCCTGGGCTCTGCTTCGGGGCGATCCTGGGGGCAGCGCTGCCCTCCCCACCGTGCAAGGCCTGAAGCTCGCCGCTCTGATGGAGCGCGTTCCACTCCTGCTGCCTTCTTACAAAAGATTCTGCTTTGAGCCCTTTTCTTTCCGAGGAAGCCGTGCAGTGAACTGCAGCTGGAGGTCTTGGCTGGTTTTAGAATTATTATAGTCCCCGAGGATGACAGATTCTGTAGTACCTGCAGAAGGGCTGTGCTGAATGCGACGTATTTTTTGGATGTTGTGTTCGCCGTGCTGTGTGGCACCAGAGGGTGGTGGGCCTGAACCGATGGGGTCCCCACGGGCCTGCAGCATTCCCTCTCCCAAGGGAGACACCCGGCACCTTCCAGAGCATCTCTGAAATCTCCTTTTGTCTGTCCAAATCGTCTTACGCAGCCCTAACCCAAACTTTCTGAAGAGACTTAGGGTTTGGCAGGTTTTTGGTAACAAAGATGACTTTGGGAAGGGGGCGTGTGCACTCTTTTCTGTTAATTTTTTTTACCTTTCCGCGTCCTCTCGGGGAGGCAGGAGGCAGCTGTGTGGACCTGCTGGCTGACACGCTCCTTCTGAGGCAGTGTCCCCGTCTGAGGGCAGCAGCAGTTTTGCTCCTGGTAGTGCTGTCTGCTCAATGATGCCAAGAACTCCCTGATTTTCATCCTTCCGACGCCCATGTTGCTGCTCTGGACGCTTACAGGTGTCGAGGGCTTCCCAGGTTGGCTTCTCAGCGGGGAGGAACCAGAGATGCAGAGCCTGGGTGCATTCCAGGGTCATCCCTGTCTCACGCTCCATTTGCTCTGTCACTGATCCAGAGCTCGCCCGGACAGAGCAGGCAAGCAGGTGGCTTCTAGCAGAGATACCTGCTTGGAAAGCAGGGATGAGTTTTGAGGCTGCAAATTGTGTCGAGACTCGGCTGCTGTGACTCGAGCGGGTGGCTGACAGGATGTGATCCGCACCTCCGTGCTTTAGATTCTGCAGAAACGGGTCTCTCAGCTGGTAGATGGCAGCGGGGATGATTTACGGGTTGCCAGCAGGTTCTGCTGGCCCTGAGAGTGGGAAACCGAAGTGACTGGGGAGGGTGGCGCGAGGAAGGTGCAGCCTTCCTCCGAGAGCAGAGGGTGCAGGGCGTGTGGCTGGGTTTGTGTTTACCAGCCCTTCAAACCAAGCCCGAGAGGTCTGAAGCCCGACTGTTATCCTCGTTTGACTCCTGAATTGATCTTAATTTACCAGCCGCAGCCGCGTCTCGGTCATGCATTAAACATCGGCGCGTGTGTCACCGAGGAGCTCGGGGACGCGGCGTGGGGGCGTTGCTGAGGAGGCTTTTAAGGACCGTCAGCACGCTCTGGGAACGTTTAGGAGAGACAATGTTTGAAAAGCCATTTAATGGGCTACACGTTGTTGTCAGTCTTGAGCCCAGCCCCTCACAGAAACGAGTCGTGGTCTGGGGAGAGAAATCTTCAGGATCGTTGCGTCGGTGCCTGTTAAATCTGCGTGTTTTGCCTGATATTTTCTGTAATTTGTGTCTTTATCACAGGCCCCAAGATATTATCGTGTTCATCATCGGAGGGGCGACGTACGAAGAGGCACTGACTGTCTATAACCTCAACCGCACCAACCCGGGCGTCCGGATCGTCCTGGGCGGGACCACGATCCACAACACAAAAAGGTAATAAACCGGATTTAATTTTTTTTTTTTTTTTTCCCTCCTGTCGACTCTGCATATGTAAAACTGCTGACGTGAGCCTGAATTTGTGATGCCTGAGGGATCTTCATCACGCAGTAAAACACGGAACTGTGTGTAAATGGTCTGAGCTCAGCTCTGCTCGTTACGGCTGAGGGACATATTGCCAAGCAGAAGGTTTAATGTGCGTTTTACTGAATTCAAGGGCAAGGAGGTAGATATGTATAATTTTTTTCCTGCTTATAATTCACCCCACACTCTTAATACGAATGAGGAGCCAGCGCAGCACACAGGAATCCAGAACTGTGGGCTCACAGCTCCTGCTGAAGTCTGGAGCGGGTGCGTTCGCTCGCGGCGCCGCGGAGGTACCTATGATTAGAACCGAGCTCAGGATTACACTGCCAGCAGGCTCCCGGCCGCCCACATGCCGGCAGAGGATTGGCTGGGGCTTCTGCCTTGCTCCCTGGAGAGCGGAGCTTTGCTTTATTGGTTTGCTCTGAGTTGCCTTTCCTGGGAGGACAGGCATTTGTAAGGGCTCGATTCCCCCAGGTGCTGAGCAACGCTGGCAGCGCTGGCCATGCCGAGCTTCCCTGATTTCTGAGCTCAAGCTTCCCTGGTTTCCAGGGTTGAGCTTCCCTCATTTCTGAGGTTGAGCTTCCCTCATTTCTGAGGTTGAGCTTCCCTCATTACCGAGGTTGAGCTTCCCTCATTTCTGAGTTTAAGCTTCCCTGATTCTCAAGCTCGAGCTTCCCTGATTTCCAGGCTCAATCTTCCCTGGTTCCCGAGCTCGAGCTTCCCTGATCTCCAGGCTCGAGCTTCCCTGATCTCCAGGCTCGAGCTTCCCTGATCTCCAGGCTCGAGCTTCCCTGATCTCCAGGCTCGGGCTTCCCTGATCTCCAGGCTCGGGCTTCCCTGATCTCCAGGCTCGAGCTTCCCTGATCTCCAGGCTCGAGCTTCCCTGATCTCCAGGCTCGGGCTTCCCTCATTTCCAATCTTGAACTTCCCTTATTCCTGAGCTCGAGCTTCCCTGGATCCCGAGGTCGTGTCTCCGGGCCGTGCCAGCAGCTGCTGTCGGGGCGGGCTGGGCTGGCGGCGCTGATGGTGTTTCACATCCCTGGTGCCGGGCTGGGGGAGGTTCCCCAGTCGGGATTTACAGCCTGGGACAGCTCGTACAGAATCCTCCGACTGCTTTGCTATAGCTGGCCAAAAATTCCTGTCGATACGGAATTTCCCGTGAAAGGGCTGGTTTCTAAATACAATGAATGTTTCCTGAACCCAAATTATTCATCTGAGTGTTTGAGCCCAGGTGAAAATTTCAGCCATACTGGGGCTTGTTCCCTCTCCGAGCTGTTTGCTGCGAGCCCAGCAGAGGAGTGGGAATTCTTCCAGGTCTTGCTCTGGCCTGGCCAGGTCCGGTTCGGGAAGGGGGGTGACAGTAGGAATGTGCCCCACAGCTCTCCCGTGTGTCGCAGCAGGAATCAGGGTGAAATCCAAGTCCTGGGAGAGAACCTGGCGTGGTGCAGCAGCTGCTCAGAGCTTGAAGGGAGCAGCACCCAGCTCCGAGCCGGGCTGCGAGCGCAGCTTCGGCGTGGAAACGCCAACAAAAGGCAGCCCTGGAAGCAAAAGTTCCGTTCCTCAGCATTTGGGATGAAGTTTTCAGAGCTGACTGAACAGCTCTGGGTGTCCCAGCAGGCTCCTGGAGTTCAGGAACAGGCTCTTGTGTGTCAGAAATAACCACGGTCAGGCCCGTCGCTGAGCTCACTGACAGGTGGGCTCAAGTGCAGCGAGGAGGCGGCTAAAAACCCCCTTGGTCTTCAGACCACGGACGTGCGCTGCTGCTGCATCAGACTCCAGGGTGATATTTATAAATTCCCTGCACTTTTGCCCTTCCTCACACCTCTAAGGGCTCTCCAGGCTCCAAAGCTGCCTGCACAGAAGCAGTAACAATTCTCACGCAAGGAAATCCAGCAGCTCCCGTCGTCACTTGCTCAGCAAAAAACATCCAAACCCTCCAAATTCCCAGTGCCCGCTCTGAAATTCGGCCCTTACTTTAGCTTAATGTCAGACAGTTGGAAAGCTGAACTGATGCTTGCCCAGAAGTAAATTGCTTTTAGGAAGTGGGTTACAAAGGCAAGTCTGTATTAGCCCACATATCGACCGATTCCTGCCCAAATTACCCAGCTTGCTCAACCTTCTGCTTTACAAAGTAGCCTTTGAACTAAATCCTGTTTTAGCCAAGCCTAGAAATAATAAAAAAAACAAACAAAAAAAAAGTGATCGGGGGACATACTAGTGGCTCTTTGGCTGATAAAAAGAAAGAAATCAAGTAAATTGTCATCTTGCAAGGGCACAAAAAACCTGGTTCAGCTTCAGCCTGGCCCCCACTGCGACCTCTTGGTCTGCCAGAGCGTTCTGAGGCTGATTTTAACCCTCAGGAGATCGCCGGTGGGGTGGAGTTTTTCACACCTTATTGGAGGTTGAGACCTGCCCCGAAATTGTTATCGGTGTAGCAGATTCAGCAAAAACTGTCACTTGAAGGCAGGGGGAGCAGAGAAAACTCACCAGCGGCGTTTTGAGAGGAGAAGGAAGGCGGCGGTGAGGGGCGTGAGGGGGTGGGCTGAGCTCAGGGCTGTGGTCCCAGCTCTGCTGTTGACCCCTCAGGTGACGTTGGGCAACTTTCTCTTTTATCTTTTATGAAGTTCCAAGATTTGCAGCTTGGTTGTTGGGCTCTGCTTCTTAGATTTGTGCTGTAATGAGTAACATTAGCTGGTTAGGGCTTCTCCCGTGACTACGTTTTGGCGCAGTCTCTGAATTATTTACGGAAAAACTAGGATACTGTATCAGAATTTGCATTTCAAAGTGAAAAAAAAAAAAAAAGAAAAAGGTAGGGGGCAGGGGGTGGAAAGGCTGTTGCTTTTGAAGGGCTGACTACTACAAGGTCCTGTCCAGGAGCTCCAAGGATCCCACTCTGAAAACACTCCTGCCCCGAATGATTTGCTTCTCCCTAGTGGCTTGGATAAGATGTTCTTGGTGATGAGAGGCCACGCTAATAATAATAAAAATGTAGAACTTTGGAGTGAGTAATGTCGAGCCCTGTCCGAGGGCTCCTGCCCGCCGAGGAGGAGCAGCCTGTGCTGTGGAGCTCAGGACACCTGAGCGGTGAAGAAGTTTCCTTCTCTGAGTGTTAACTAGCAAAGGGGCCGGGTAGTTCAGCGCTGAGGTGTCTGACATGAGGAAACCTAGATTCGATTGTGTCCCAACTCCTGCAGTAATCCACCGGCCTTCCTTTAACGAACTGTTCCTTATTTCTGCCGGATTAGGGCTGATATGTCACAATAAACAAGGAGATTTTTATATTAATGCGCTGAGCAGCCCGTGTCAGAGCACTAATCCTGGGCTCTCATTGTTCTTACCAGTCCAACTTAAATTGTGATCAACATCTGTGTTTACAGGGTGGGGGGGATGGCTTAAGGGATATCCATTCTGCTTTTTTTACGAAGCAGGAGACAAACAAGCCTCTGGAGCTGGTTCTGTTGTTAGAGCTGTTTATTTGTGGGCAGCTTATCCCTTCGCGAGACCATCTGCATTGCCCAGTGAATATACTGTAAGTGCAAGCTTTAAAGTGTGGGAGGGGAAAAAAAATACTCTGTGTAGGGATGAAAAAGAAAACGTTCTGCCTTTGCAAAGAGGGTCCCAAAGTGCATCTTGGACGTACCTGTTTCAAGTTTCCTTGTGCTGCACAGTCACGTCAAGGAGAATCTGTCCCTTCTGATCTTTATGGGTTTATATCCATCTAGATGCAAAACAGGGGCAGGCCTTGAATATCAATTCTCATATTCTGAAGTGAGGCGTGTAGTCCAAGGGATTCTTTAGAAATAAATCAGGCTCCAGAACCCATCAGGCTCCACTCTTGGAGTTTATTCCTGTTTGAAAAACTCCCGGTGGTTTTATGAAGTATGAGGAAAATTTTTGTTTCTCGCCTCCCCTCCTCTAACAGATCGATCCGTGTAGCTCCCCAATTCCTTGGGCCCCGTTCCTGACGTTACCCACGGGCAGGTCAGGCAGGGATAGGGTTGGGAATGTGGTTTGGGGCTTCTCTTCCTGGCTGCAGCCAAGAGTTGTGAGGAAAATAAATGTATTAAAGCAGCGGGGGTGCTGAAAAAAAGTGACAAAAGCCAGAGAAATGCAGAAATCCAAAGATCAGAAAGTCTTTTTGATTGTGCACGCTCGGTTTTGCTGCAGACGAGACCTTAAGTCTGTCCCATCTCGGTTTACTTAATTCTTTTTTTTCCCCTCCGTCCCCACTAACAATCCTCACGCTGTTTGCTCTAGGAGGGTGGACACTAAACGTTGAGAAACACCAGCAGGGTGGAAAAAACCCAAAAATCTGTTGTTGTCAAGGAATTTTCAGTGTTTTTCTAATCAAACCAGACCGGCTGCCTTTGGTACTTCTGAAATTTTGGCAGCCCTACTCCAAATACTTCTATGATGACTTGATTGTCAGAAAGGTAAAAAAGCCTCCCCGGCCGTGTTTGCCTCCCCCCCAGCCCGGGCAGGAGCTCGCTGCCAGCTGAACGGCCCCGTCTGCCTGGAGGGCTGGGGGTCGATAAGCAGAGCTTCTTTTAAAAAGAAAGATGTAATACGTTTTTAAGTTATATTTATGGTGAAAGTGAGAGTTCTTGCTTGGCTCGGTACCGTTCCTTAACACGGGTCGGAGCAACGTCTGTAGTTACCTGCAGGGACCAGGGTTTGGATTTAGGACCAGGGCTTGGATTTGGGACCAGAGCTTGGATTTGGGACCAGGGCTTGGATTTGGGACCAGGGCTTGGATTTGGGACCAGAGCTTGGATTTGGGACCAGAGCTTGGATTTGGGACCAGAGCTTGGATTTGGGACCAGGGCTTGGATTTGGGACCAGGGCTTGGATTTGGGACCAGGGTTTGAATTTAGGACTAGGGTTTGGAATTGGGACCAGGGCTTGGATTTGGGACCAGGGCTTGGATTTAGGACCAGAGCTTGGATTTGGGACCAGGGCTTGGATTTGGGACCAGAGCTTGGATTTGGGACCAGGACTTGGATTTGGGACCAGGGCTTGGATTTGGGACCAGAGCTTGGATTTGGGACCAGAGCTTGGATTTGGGACCAGGGCTTGGATTTGGGACCAGGGCTTGGATTTGGGACCAGGGTTTGAATTTAGGACTAGGGTTTGGAATTGGGACCAGGGCTTGGATTTGGGACCAGGGCTTGGATTTAGGACCAGAGCTTGGATTTGGGACCAGGGCTTGGATTTGGGACCAGGGCTTGGATTTGGGACCAGAGCTTGGATTTGGGACCAGGGCTTGGATTTGGGACCAGGGCTTGGAATTAGGACCAGGTCATGGATTTGGGACCAGCGCTTGGATTTGGGACCAGCGCTTGGATTTAGGCAAAGCTGTGCAGGAGTCTGGTCTGTGGGTTTTCGGTCGCTCTCGGCTCTTTAAGCCGCTGTTTGTGGAGGGCCGGGGCTGCCCCCCAGAACCACAATGCAGAGAGGCGTTAGGGCAGGGAGAGAAAAGCCGAGAACGTGATCGCTGGATTTTGGATTGAGGAAGCCAACGCGAATGTGGCCGGCAGCTCCTCCTCCTCCTCCTCGCTGCTCCCCTCCGCTGGGCTGAAAGCTGGGAAGCAGCGGCTCAGGCTTCCCCCGCTTCCTAAGGAAAAGCCACGCCGGGGGGGCTGATTCCTTGCTTCGTTTTAGCACCAGTCCCGCAGGCAACCAGCTCCGTTCTTGTCCTTGCGCAGGCAAATGGCTTTTCAAGAAATTCTGCTGGGTTTGGAGCAGAAAGGGTTAAAAATGATCAATAATCGCCTAAAAATGGAAGACGAGGAGGAACATCTGGCGCGCGGGGCTGACTCATCCAGAGCACAGGTTGAGCACAAACCTGCTGTGACTAATCCAGGGGGAAATCCAGCCTGACCCATTTACCCACTTAGGACCAGCCTGGCTGTGGCAAACGCCACGGCGGCTCAGCTGGCCAAGCCCGGCCTCGGGGGGACCCCGAGGCCTCAGGGAGGGGGATCCTGGGGGCCTGTGTGGGGCGTTTTGCTGCCCCCCAGCTCACCCCACTGCGGGACTTGGGTGGCCAAATCCTGCGGCCGTTGTGCCCGAGCAGAAAGTGCAGAGTGAAGGTGTCGCACCGCATCTCCCTGCCCGCGGGCACAAACTTTCCGGAGAGCAAATGAACAGGAGTCCCCTTTAAAAAGAAAAGCAAGTCATCCTGTGGTAGGAGCTCAGTCTGCCTCGCTCCGAGGCCTAAAAATAAAACTGGAGGAGGGACGGCTCTCGGGCGGCGCTGGCCGGAGCGCGGGCGATGTTCCTCTGCACCTCGCGCAGATCCGCAACGGTGCCACGGCGAGGGCTGGGAACTGGTGCAGGCGTTTGCATGGGATTTGATGTTTTTATTTTTTAAAAAATTTTTTTATTTAAAACCTTCAAGATTCACAGGCTGGGCAGGGAGACCTTTTAGCCCCATTTTAGGGGAAATCACTTTTTTTTTTCCCTAGGATTCTTGGTACATAACCTGATTTTTTTTAAAACATTTTTTTTTTAAGCGTTAGCGTTCAGATAACTCGGATCAGCGTATCGAAGGAATGAGTCAACCTAGAAACGGGCAGGACCGCGGCGCATTGCCGGAGTAACCGTCCTCCTGGTAACGCCCTCAGCAGCTCTTCTGGGGGAGCGTTGCTGGGCTTTGGGCCGGCGCCCGGGAACGGAGCGCCGCCGCAGGGCCCCGGCTTTCTCTGCAGGAAGGTTTTAGGGGAGGTTTCTGCACCAGGGCTCTCACGGGGAGGCTCGAGCACACGTGTCTTGTTCACTCACAGCACCCGGGAGCGGAGGGTCTGGTCCCTGCGTGCTCCCCACGGGGCCGCGTGCCTGGAGGCTGGAGGTGGGGAGCAGCGGGGAAGGGCTGGAGTGAGCTGTCGCTTGCTGGTGAAACTGGGACTAACTCCAAGCTTTAGACCTCTGCAGGCCGCGCTCCTGTTTGGCTTTTGCAGGCAGGACTGCTGTGTGGAAGCGTGTAAAGCCCGTAATCAAACAGAAACAGTGCAGAGAGCTCTTTTTTCCCTTTAAAATTAATTATTCTTTCTAAGAAAGAATAGCGTCATTTCAAAGCATTATTCTTTCAAAGTGGTTGTTTTTTTTTTTTCCTTTTGAAAGGATTGGATTAGTCTCGAATCTTAACTCACTTTTAGACCTGTTCCCCAGGTTGAGCCTTCCCTGCTCTGGCAGGTGTGGGGGGTTTAAGCTCGGCTCAAGCGCTCGCGCCAAGCGTAACCCTTGGGACTGAAACGCCAGGGCACGTTTTGGGGATAAAACTGACCTTTGAAGAGACAGAACGGGTGAAAATCCATTCGCAGATTCGTCAAGGTTGAAATCATCGCCCTAAGCCGGCGCCACACGACCCCAGTCCTGCAGAAATCAGCAGAATTTCAGCAGAAATTCTTTGCAGAGTCACCTCCCCCGTGGTGGCGACTTCAGCCCTGCCCGCTCGGGACTTCTAAGACGCACCCACAGGCATCCCAGAACGGGACTTTCCCAGCTGTCAAATCTTAGCCTAACCCCGCTCCTAAAGACGTAACAGGGCTTAAGTGGAAACAGATTTGGGCTGGGAGGGAACAGTCTCGTGGATTCTGATTTTGGAGCAGAGTGAGACCCAGCGCCCAGAGACGTGTTCGCTTGGGGGCCGGGTGCGTCCTCCCCGCTTCGACCCATTTTTCTTCGTGTCCCTCTTGGCCGTCACCAGCTGCTGGCACCTGATCCCCACCCGACAGTTCTTCTCACGAGAAGCATCTCCCCTGCTCAAGGCGTTTCCTCTCGGGTTTTGCGTGGAGCTGCTGCTTTAGGGTGTGATTGAGCCGCTTGTTTGACTTTACCGGGAAAACTTGTCCCAAAGCCTCAAATTGACCAATTCCTTGGGGTCCCGCCCACAAACTCCCTTAAGTTTCCTTGGGAAATCGTACAGAGGAGACTGGTACGGAGCTGAGTGTGTGCTGAAGCGTTTTACCGGGTTAAAATTTTATCTTGAGATTGGACTGAATGGATTGTTGGTGCCCAGAGGTTTCCGTGCGGTTCGTTGTTTAGATCTGAACTTGGTCTAGAAAGGCTGGAGAGCGGAGCTGGGGGGGTCTGGCCTGGGCCGAGGCTGCAGGGCTGGGGTGGGAGGCACCCGGCTGCCCACGGGGCAGCTTTCCAGAAAGAGTCCAGGACGCCTCAGCAGGAGGTTTCCACCCTGCCTCTTCCTGCCTTAGCATCCCCGCAGGAAGAGCGAGCAGAAAAAAAAACCCTCACGCCAACCTTCCTGGCTTTGTCACCGAGCGGCGCGGGGGGCTGCCAGCGCCGTCCCGAGGCTGGGCTGAGCCCCGGGGCAGCCCCTGAGGCCCCCCCGGCCCGGCTGGAGCAGGAGGGGTGAACGGCCTCGGGCCAAGGGGCCGACCGGCCATGCGGTCCCCGGGGCAGGTCACTGCAGTCCTCCCTCCCTGAGTTCATCCCGGTGGGAGGATCCTTCTCCAGGGCGGCCGCTCACTTCTTTCCTCATGGATTAGTGTCCCCAAGCTCCCCTGTCCCAGTCCGAGGACATTTTTTTCCCCCCAAAAGCAGCTGCAGGGCGGTGGAGGATGGTCCGTCCCCCGCCCGCAGCGGGACGCTCGGCCCCAGGCCAGCTCTCCGCGTGCTGCCGGCACGCTGCAGGAGACGAGTCCCGGTGTCCCGCTGTCGGTGTCACCTGCCCCTCCGGGGACCTTCCCCCCCCCCCGCCACCGAGGGGGCTGCTGGGTGGGACGTGAGCCCCATGAGGGGAAGGAACGTCACCCCTGGGCCCGGGGGCCCTGTTCTGGCTGGGTTTGGTGTTGGATCACGCGCTCTTTGCTGCCGTGACCGCACGTGGGGTGACTCTGTGCCCCCTCCCCGGTGACACCCCGATGTTTTCGTAGCTGGAGGACAGGCCCTGCCGTTCCCTTCTGTCTGCGGGAGCGAACAGTTGGCCCTTGGCTCTCGCTAACCTGAACTTTGCTCGGCAGCTTCCTCGAGGAAGTGACAGCGTCGGGGTTCCGCGGCCGAAGCACCGAGAGCTCTCAAGCGGCGCCAAGGTCGAGCAGCAGACGGTGAATCTCGGTGTCTCGCCCATCCGGAGCCGCCACAAACGGAGCGAAGGGCAGAACCGGCCCCGCCAGGAGCCTCACGGGCACGAGCAGCGCCCGGGCAGCGAGTGCTGGGCTCGGCGCCTGCCCTGAGGAACCAGGACACGGCCCAAAGCTCAGCACCCCCCGTCTCACCGGGGCAGCGGGATCAGAACCGGGGCAGGGGGTGGGTGCGGGAGCTCCGCGGGGGGAGCCGTGGGGGGCCCGGTGGTCAGAATCCCCCGAGGAGCATCCCGGGACCCCGGCCCCTGTGTGCGTCTCTGCTGGGCACGCCAAGCCCTTTGCTCAGTTGTCTGTATATTTTGAGTCCTATTAAACAACCCATTTGCCTGAACCTCGTGTCTGTTAAATGATTCCTGGTATCCCTTTGGTAACCACGCCGAGGTGTGATTACATTCTTAATCTTCCTTATTCCGTTTTAAGAAACAAACTTTTGCTCCCGTGTTGTAAACTTGAGTAAAAAAAAAAAAAAAAAGTGTTGTGATTTCTTTTGAACAATAAAAATAACGCCAGCGGTAATAAAACGTGTTTTTATTGAGAAATGAGAATCGTAGTTGTGGAGCAAACCTGGGAGCAGAGGAGGGCGACTGGCATCTTCCCAGGGCCGGGGGGGGAGCTGTGACCCCAGCGGGGGAGTGTCCAGGAGAGCGCCGCAGCCTCGCCGCACCTGCCACGGGATTTTTTTTTATTTTTTTTTTTTCCCCAAGTTTCCTTTTATTTTAGGCACAGGGACTGTGAAAGGCGGCGCAGGTTGAGTCAGAACAGACCTCAGCAGACTGGGCGCTTCTGGGAACATCCGCTACCCGGGAACAAGTCCTGCCCTTATCCTCCCTGTCAATAAACCAAACCGAAGCTCCTGCTCCGCCCGAGCTGCTGCGGGTGGGGAGTGTTTGAATCCACGCTCAGTCCTCTGGTTTAACTCCCCAAAGCCAGGTCACGCCGAGCCTGGGCGCCCGCCCACCCGGAACGCTCAGGGATCGTGGCGCTGCCCCAGCTCTGGCGTTTCCCCTCCGCTCCGCTTCCAGCTCATCACCTTCACCCCGGCACCAGCGAGCCCACACGCTCTGCCCCTCTCCTCCCCGGGGAGCTCCCGGCTGGGGCTGAGGCTGCTGCCGGGGGCAGGAGATGGAGATAATTCACGCAAAATAATTTGGTTCCTTTTCACCGGCTCAGGCAGTTCCTTTTCCTCCCAGCGTGTTGTAGAACCTTGTGCTCCTGGTACTGGATTAAGAGACTCCTGTGACGTGTGACGTTGTGTCAACTTTCCCGAAGGGACACCCGTCTCCTGGGTGTTTCACAGAATCCCGAATCCTCTGGGTTGGAAAAGCCCTTGCAGCTCCTCCAGCCCAACCGTGACCCTCCCCCTGACCCTTCCCAACTCCCCCAGATCCCTCAGCGCTGGCTCAGCCCGACTCTTCAACCCCCCCAGGGATCCCGGGGACTCCCCCCTGCCCTGGGCAGCCCATTCCAACGCCCAACAGCCCCTTCTGCACAGAAATCCTTCCTGATATCCAATCTAATCAATAAAAAGAAAGGAACTATCCATTCCTTTCGCAGGATCCTCCGTGCGCATTTTTTATTGGCAAAGGCGAGCATCAAAGGTTTGGACCAACCCTGCCCCTGCCCAGTCGTGGTTCCCCTCGAGCTCCCCGGGCTTCACATCCCGAGGGCTCGGAGGGTCCCGGAGCCACCCATGGCAAAGGTGCTGACACGGCCTGAGCCCACGGGCTCCCTTTTGGCCCGCGCTGCACTGAACCATCAAAGGTTTTTGATCCAACACAGAAAAAAAAAAAACAGCGAGATGGGGCACAACGCTGGGGGTTGGGGATTTGTTTGGTTTGGGTCCTGACGGGCATCCCCGGGGTTAATGAGATTGTCAGGAACAATTCCCCGGGCTGGTGTCAGAGGTGCTGGCACCCTGCACCCCCCCCACCCTGGCACCCCCCGCCCTGGCACCCCCCGCCCTGGCACCTCGTGCTTTTCTGCACTGCAGTTCCCGACCGGCCTCAGCTGAGCCAGCAGCTGCCCGTGGCCCGTTTCCAGGCACCTGTGAGGATTTTGACCCCGACCCCTAAAACGAGCCACCGCCAGGGAATTGGGGCGTTCGGTTTGCGCAAAGCTCGGGACCCGCCCTGGGCCTCCTCAGAAACTGCTCAGGAGTTTCTCCGTCTCGTTTCTAACTCCGCTTAAGTTAAACTGCTTCTAAAAATGTCCCCAATCCTTGTTCAAAAACCCACAGCCCCAGACTGTCTATCCTCCCGGGGTTTCTTTTTTTTTTTGTTTTTGCTTTTTAAGTCCACACTGTCGCTAAAACCGGACTCGCTTCGATTTTTCAGCCTCTGGATTTTGCTCCATCTTGACTTCCAGAGCTCTCTGCCGTGCCAGTGACTGCCCAGATCGGGCTCAAGATTATTTTAGCCCATGGTAGATGTGGGGGGATTAATCTGCCATGGAATTTACTGGGATGGGGGGGAGAGAAGC
This sequence comes from Athene noctua, assembly GCF_965140245.1. Taxonomy (NCBI): domain Eukaryota; kingdom Metazoa; phylum Chordata; class Aves; order Strigiformes; family Strigidae; genus Athene; species Athene noctua. Next base: position 3,563,667 of record NC_134065.1, on the reverse strand, counting down.
AGCTCCCAGGGGCCTTCCTCTGACATCTGAGGTTTCCCGTCCGGAGGGAGAGCCCTGTGACGACTCTGGTTTAGGGCATCATGAACAGAAGTCCCCTCACGCTGAAGAATCAATTTCCCAGGGCATTTTCTCATGGAAAAACCACTGAGCTGAAAAGGAAACAGCACAGGGCCCTTGGTAGGAGCTGGGAAGATGCTCTGCCAGGCCGGTTCCTTTATCCCTCTGCTGAGCTGTTCGTGCCCCGGCTCCTCTTGATCCGAGAGGCAAAACGGGAGAGTTTCAGCCATCCACACCCTCGGCTCTTCCCTTGGCACGGCTGACTGATCCTTCTGCAGCTGGAGATTTATCGGGCCATCGCTGGGCTCCGCGCAAAACGGGAAGAGCCTTGTAATTTCTTCTTTTGGCCACAGCTTCGGTCTGATCAAGGAACAGCAAGAACGAGCTGGAATCGTGTCCCTCGCTGTTCTCCGTACCCAGGCCCTGGGATTCCAAGTGCCTGTGGCTGTTCTCTGCAGGATGTGATGGTAATAATTTACAGAGCAGAGGGAGGTGACGCTTCTGCACGATGCTGAAACTGGATGAGGCCGGAGCTCGGTGAAGTTTTTGCTGCAAAGCTGCTTTTTTTCCGGGAAAAAATGGAAGCATGAAAGCAGCGAAACGCTTTGCAAACACGGTTGGCTGAATTGTTGGGGGGGGGGGGGGGGTGTCGGGTGTTGTTGGTTTTTTTTTTCAGTATCAAAACTCCGGAGAAACTTTTCCTTTAGAAAATATCAAAACATTTTGAGAGGTGTGAAATAATAAACCCTTTTCGTTTCCAGCTTTTGTTTTCTTATTAACCGAAGGAGTTTAAGCCAGCTCGGAAAGGAAGGATTTTGGTCTTGGTTTATCCGCTGGCAGAGTGGGGCTCCGCTGGTTGGCTGTCACGGGGATACTGGTCCTAATGGGGCGAGACACCCCCCGTACTGAGCTCCACCCAGTGAATTTGTCCCTGGGGGGTCTCGTGAGGGACAGCAGGACCTGGGCACCCCCAGTTGCTGCTGCTACGTCGCCTCCTCGCCCGCCCTCAGCGTAACCACGTCGGTGGGTGCTGGGACCCTGCGCCTCCCCCCCCGGTTACACGAAGGCTCCCGCGGAGGAACCTGCAAGTAAGTTTTCCAAATCTCTGCCATGTGGCCTCTAATCAGCGATTGACTGGGGAATTAACAAGCCGGATCAGATGAAATGAGCTCCTAAATCCCTGGGAATTATCTCAGCGTCCATAAATAAGTCCCGTCGATGTGGAGCAGTGTGTGGGAGCGAGCGAAACCCTCGGGGGTGCTGCCGCGGGTGCCCCGATGCTGGAGCAGACTGGTAGCCACGGCCAGGCCGGAGCTGGTCCCCGGGGATGCGGCGAGGCCCCGCGGATGCCCCTGGGCCCGTGTCCCGCTGGGAGCCGGGGTGAGGACGCAGGACCTGGCTCGTGTCCCACGTCACTGTGGCCCTGGGGGTTCCCTGCTCTGCCGCGACTCGCCAGTGGCTGGAGACATTCCGGGGGGGGAAATCGGGGCATAAAAACCCCGTCGGGAGGGGCAGAGCCAGGCGGGTGCTGTCGCTGAGGTGGTTTCTCTGGTTACGTTCTGGCTCATCACTGCCGCCTCCTCTCCTGTCCCTGCACAAGGTGCGAAGCTCTGGGCGAACTCCAACCTCGCCAGGCCTGGGTTTGCCATCTCCCCCCCCAGACCTGCACATTCCCAGGCTGAGGCCCACCTTGTACCACAGAACCCCAGACTCATCCCCCTGACCGTTCCCAACTCCCCCAGATCCCTCAGCGCTGGCTCAGCCCGACTCTTCAACCCCCCCAGGGATCCCGGGGACTCCCCCCTGCCCTGGGCAGCCCATTCCAACGCCCAACAGCCCCTTCTGCACAGAAATCCTTCCTCAGAGCCAGCCTGACCCTGCCCTGGGCAGCTGGAGGCCGTTCCCTACCCTGCTCTGGTTCCTGAGCTCCCCCCCGGCGTTGCCCTGCCCGGCTCGTGCTGCGTTTGCAGAACTGGCCATTTTGTCAACTCGGGGGGAATTTCATTAGCAGGCTGGTTTCCTCCCCCTTCCACATCATTAAATTAGAGATGTTAAATAAAACTGGACCTCTGGGAGGGAAGTCATGACAGAAAGGGAAAACACTGCAGCAGGAACACACAGACAAGGCATCTCATTTAGGACAAAAAAACCCAGCTTAAACTTCCAGACTTGCCTATAACTAAAACAAACTGCAGGGGAAATAAAAACCGGTTTCTCTGTTCCGTGGAGGCCGCTCTCCGTCAGAGCAGCAGGGACGAGGAGATGCTCACCTGGCAGCTGCTTTAAAGCACCAACAGAAGGAGAGTCACGGGGAGCAGCCGTCAGGCAGGCACACGGTGAGGGCACTGGTTTAGCAGCGGGTTTATACTGGTTAGACCCGTACTGGGACAGTGTTGGATGCACCGTGAGCTCAGGCTGGTGTAAAGGTGCCTCATCTCGGAGGGTTCATCTTCACATGGGAAATACTACGCCAGGCGTGGGCAGAGCTCTGGGCTGTGTCTCTGGAGATCCTGGGTTTAGTCCTGGCCCTTGCACTAACAGCCTGGCTTAACTCTTATCGCTGTAAGCTCAACTTCAAACTTGCCCTTGACCCCAAGTGTCCAGTGGTGCAAATTTGTTTGCTACGCCCTAGCCTAAGCCAAGCTGACCTCCAGATGAGCTTGGCTCAAACTACGTGAAGGTTTAAGATCAACTCGTTTGGGCCAGAGATAAGCTCCAGCTCCGGCGCTGGCTCCCAGTCCGGGTCTGTCCTGCTGGAAGCCCCGGTGGGATCTGAGCTGCTTCACCAGGACGGGGACGTGACCTGCTCAGAGCCACGTCCCCGGTCCGTGCGGCTCCGGATGGGACCCCCCCTCTCCCCCGTCTCTCCCACCCTCTCCCTGCCCCATTTTAAGTCATTAAGAGCCTCGAGTGAGCCCCTCCACAGCAGGTGACTCAGCTCTGGCTGCCCACCGGAGCTTCCAGACCCCGAAAAACTCTTGGAGAAGAGGTGGGGAGAGCCAAGTCCTGGCCTTAAATGAAGCTTAGGCAGTCCCTGGCCTGGTCCTTTCCGGAGAGGTGAATTCCCCCGTGGAGCAGACCCCTCTCCCGGACAACAGCTCTGTAATTATCTTCAGAGACAAGGAAAAACCACACGTCCTAATTAAACTCGATTCATCTCCTAAGCAGCAGTTTCACACTTGATATCCAGAGGCAAAATTATGCGGCGGGGGTGGGGTGGAGGGGGGGTGTGGGGGGGGTGTTAAATACATAAATAAACTGAGAGTGTTTGTTGTTCTGCTTTTGCAGCAAGAAGATATTTTGGTAACTGTTTATTATGAATCAACACATCATCGGGGAGCAAAACTGCAACATCAGGGCTGAGCAGAGCAAATGGGATGTTTGAGGACAGCAAGCAGGAGGACACAAACACAACTTCGGCGAGAGGTTCTCTTTTTTTTTTCTCGTATTTTTGCCCACATTTTCAAGGTCTTTTCCCTCCCTCTTACACCCTCCCGCTGCCCTCTTTTAGAAACAATGATATTTTTGTGCTCCGTGTAACAAAATTCAAAGCCCTGATACTCGCCGTTCCCTGCAAGTCCGTTGTTCCTCACTCCCTTGGAGAGAAGATAAATCAGGTGGGAGCGGAACGTGACACAGGAGCTGAGCCCAGGCCGGCGCATCGTCCCCCTGAGATCCCCCCGGACCCAGATCCAAAGCCCTTTGCACCCGCAGAGCAGCACCGAGAGCCTCTGCGGGAGCAGTTTTTCAGCTTCCAGCTTTACAAAGCAAAAAGCGGAGCCTTTGGGCCAGTTCGGGCAGCACGCGACGTCGCTGTGCGAGGCGGTGGTGGATCCTGGCGACGTGGGCCGGGAGGAGCTGGGGGCTGTCGCCGAGGGTCAGGAGCTGCCCCCTTGGGGGATGGAGCGGCGGGAGGGGCTGGCGGGGGCAGCGAGCCCAAGGCCGAGGTGCCGGACGGGGAGGTGAGGAGCGCGGAGGCGGTGGACGGGGAGGATCCATCCTGCAGCCGTCCGCAGCCAAGAAGGTGAAGCTGGAGCTGAAGAAGAGGAAGGAGAAGAAGCACAAAGTGGACGAGGATGAGATTCAGAAGATGCAAATACTGGTCTCTTCCTTTCCTGAAGGACAGTTGAACCGTTACGAGATGTATCGCCGATCTGCTTTCCCCAAAGCATCCAGTCCATCGCCTCTGTCTCTCAGAACGGGGTTATTGCCGTGTCCGGCGTTTCCGAGGTCGTCGTTGGGGAGGTGGTAGAGGAAGCACTGGACGTGTGTGAGAAACGGGGGGAGCTGCCACCCCGGCAGCCCAAACACATGCGAGAGGCTCAAGTCACGAGGACGGGTCCCCAATTCCAAGTATAAAAAGATCATCTTCCACTGAGAGCAGGAAGAGAAGACAGAAGCTGAGGTTCCTGGTGTGACCCTCACAAGCTACGCGCCTCCAGCTCCTTCAGGAGCAGTGAACAGACTGAACGTCTGCGGGGAGGGTCCCTGCACGGGGCTGCTCCTCCGAGCACGACAAGGAGCCACGTCCCCGCCCTGGAGCCTGGGGCTCCTCCGCTTCAGCCCAGCCGGGACAGGAACGTTCCGGGTGTTCCGTGTATTCACCCACCAGGGTGGTCTGTGTGCAGCACCGTGTCTTCTTCTTCATCCTCTGAGGAGTCCTGGGGCGGGGCAGGGGCTGCTGGAGAGGTTGTGCAGCGCCGAGCACCGGGACCGAAGCCGCCTGGTGATGGGGAAATGGCGTCCTGGCACGGGCTCTTTGGGAGAAACCAAAGAAGCGATCGCTGTGGTTTTATAACATTATTAATCTAAACATTTCTGGTTCTGTCTTTCCTGCTCACGGCCGGGTGGTCGCTCCCAGCTCTGGGCCACCAGTTGCTTTTCCCTGCGGTGTTATTTGTGAGGTACTTTTGCTGTAGCCTGCGACCACGATGAGAAATACGCCACCACTGAAAATACAAACTGGGAAGACAAATCATCCCAGAATACAAAGTCCACACAGAGGTTCTTAAACTGTGGACTGAGTTAATTATCAGCTAATAAAAGACTAAATTCTTCCATTAGCTGTTCCGGTATGCGAGAGGTGCTGATTTCATCTGGGGGCTGTTTGCGTCTGTGGGCACAAAGCCATATTTACTGGGTGACCATCAATCCAAGGGACAATCGGGCCACAGCTGGGATGGGGACGGGGACAGGGACGGGGTGGGGGAGCTGCACAGCCACACAGACACCTTCACGTGCCACACGTGGCCCAGGGAGGCCACCACCAGCCCCATCCCTCCAGCCCCCCTCCCCAGCCCAGTAAATCCAGGCTGAGCGATGTCTGGGGCTCAGTCCCACCCCCGGGAGCGTGACTGGGGGGGTTCAAGCACGGAAATGGGAGCTGGGCTCGCTCCTCCGTCCCTTCCTTCCATATAAACTGTTGATGTTTCCAGCTCTGAATCACTGGTCACATCCTTTACAAACTGAGTCACTGTCACACTGCTGCCTGCGCCTGCTCAACCAGCTCCGCCCCTCGCGCTTTCCAAAGCAGCCCGAGGATTCCAGCTTGAGCCAAATTCCAAATTCCTCCTCCTTGGGACGGGGCTGCAGGTGCTTTGATTTCCCTGGCACCGAGGTGCAACGCGCAGGGATGTTCCTCCGCGAGCGGTGCAAAGGGCCACCGGAGCCCGTGGACATCCCGGCCATGGCCCGGGGGGCTCCCACGGGGCTCAAGACCCTCCTTGGGCACCCCCAGCGCTGCTTGGCCATTGCATTTCCCCATCTTTGTGGGGTCCCTGCGAGGAAGGGACGGCCCCTCCCAGCCAGGAGCCCTGCGCACTCTCCCCCAGGACCAGAACAGACCTAGAAGTGCCACCGAGATTGACGATGTCAAACACTTTTTATATTTTTTTCCAAAGCCCCTTTTCCACTGCCTGGATAAGCAGATTACCTGCTGCTGGGCGAGTGGGAAGGGCTTTTTACTGGGAGCCGCTGAACAGGAGTTTGTTGAGATCGGAAGAAACTGGTAGGAACGACCCACCGCGCTTTCCTTTGCGCCTGGAGAAGGCACCGGAGCCAGAACAGTAACTCGAAGCAGGGCGGCAGCATCAGCCCCGCTGCTTCGGGCAGCCCCTCCTGCGAAGGCAGCGTGTGTCCCCCCCTGCTCTGCCACCCCCAGGCTGCCCGCGGGCAACGGGCAACCCGGTGACAACAAAACCGGGTGACAACGAGTTTCCTTGTTGTGTCACGACGCTGGCGGGCGGCTGCTTTAGGGAAGGTAACGCCCGTGAGAGCCAGAATCCCGTCTGCGGCCAACGGTGCGGGTTTAAAAATTCCTACAGGGAATCGTGCACCGGTGAGCTGGCACGTGGCTGCGGGAAGCGCCGAGCTAAGGCACGACGGAGCCTCCGAAACGGGATTTCAGTGGGCGAGAGGCATTTCCTCCAGCCACTGTTAAAACGCCCACGAGGGTAAGGCTTTTGGCACATAAATCCCTTGATAAAACCCCAAAGACAATCCCCAGACAAACTTTACGCAGAGATCTGAGTTAGGAGGGTGAAAATAGCCCGTAACTGTCCTGAGAGCCCTGCGAGGAGGCTCTTTGGGAAGAGAGCGGCCCCTGAGCAGCTTCAAAGGGCAGGACAAAGCTCTCCCGCTGCTACCAGCATCGTGCCATCTGCCATTGGCCTGCGGCCACCTCTGGGGTGCTCCGGAGGACCTGGCCACTGAAAACAGGACGTGAGGAATAACAAGTCCGGACGGGAGGCAAAATGTTATTAAATAAATTGGCAAAAAGTCCAACAGAGACCCCGCAAGCCGCAGTGGGGGCTTTAGGCAGATGACTTCTGCTACAGTGAGCGGGACCCACCTTTGTCGTCCCCCCCCCGTTGTCACCCCTCGCCTGCGTGTCCAGCTTTGTCCCCGCGCTGTAACCCGGCTGCTGGGGGTAGGTGGCACTGCCGGGCCCCCGCAGCCATCGCTGGGGTCATCCCAGCTCCGCAGGAGGAAGCTGCATCGTACCCACCTCGCCCCGTGCCTCCCGAGCAGGACAGAGCAGCACCTGACACCGCTGAATTTACTGAAAAGAAAGAGGGAAGCAACACTAAAGCGTTTAGCCACTTCTTAACTCCACAGTCAAATTGGAAAACAAGGATTATCCTCGTGGTAGAAAAGGGGAAACTGAGGCACAGAGATGGCAGCTCCCAGTTCTGGGCCCTACGGGGCCTCAGGGGCACAGAAGGAAAAGGCAACCCCTGCTCTGAGCCCCTCAGAGGGTGGATTTGCTTGACACGGTGACTTGTTGCACTTGGGCCTTCAGCGCATCCCCCCAGCCCACCACGCGCGGGCGAGCAGCACAGAAACGCCAACGCTTCAGAAAGACACCAACCCACCAGCCCCTCGCTGGCGAAAAGCTCTGAAAATCCTCTGTGAGCCAAGGGCTCAACCTCTGCTTTCGCTTCCAGAATCCGATGTTTTAAACGGCGTCGCCGGCACAAGAACATCATCATCATCATCATCAGCCTCCTCGACGCTTTCATTCCAAAGTACTTGGGTTAAAATTCTGTCTGGGACCGGTGGTGTGGGTGTGCGCCAGACTCAGGATTGGAGGGTTTCCCTGTAAAACAACTGATCGATGATTTATCAATCTCTTGATCCGGTTCAGAACAGAACTATTTCCCCCTTGCTCTGTTTTTCGCTCTTTTTTTTTTAAATGCATCTCCCTTTTAATCCCAGCCTACGACCTCACACCCGCGCTCAGATAGTCCTGGACTTGCAGGACATACAGGAGGGAAAGCAAATAAGCAGAAAAAGGTGGGTTTGGGGTTTTTTTTGTGGTTTTTTTGGTTTTTTTTTTTTACAGCATCTCCTCACATTTGGGAAGCTGTACTCTGAATCCCGGCAGCGTGAGTCACCACCACCAACCCCTCAGTGATCCCCTCTCCCCAGGGAACCTCCTCTCTGCAAAGTGCTTTTGTTTAAACTTCTAAACACTCAGCCACTTTTTCTTTTCCTGTTTTTTTAGGGGGGCAGGAAAACCCTCTCAGTGCCACCTGGCTGCTTTTCCATCTCCCAGGAAGTTTTGCAATGACCTGTGACGGAGGCAGAAATGCGGCTTGGCCGCAGCCGGGGATGGGGAGGGGGGGGACATTGGTTTGCTCCCGTCCCCCCGGTTGACCCCGGCCTCGCCACACTCGCATCCAGCCACTCGCATCAGCAGTTGAGTCAGAAACAAAGAAGAAAAACCCTCGTGGGCTGCGATTCGCCCTTTATTGTGAACTCCAGACGTCATACGCGCACGGCTATAGATGGAGCTCGGGAGCCCAGGCCAGCCCAGTGCAAGCCCACGAGAGCTCAGTGATGGTGGTGGCGGTGCGGGTTGGGGGGGGGATGCTGTTAGTGTGGCTAAGGATGTGTTACAGAGGCGGGCTGGGCTTCATGTAACTAGAGAGCTCCTGCGATCCACAAAGGGTGAAGGCAGAGAGGGAGGACGAGGAGGTACCCTGTGTATTTCCCCCAAGAGGAGGCCGCCGGGAGCCCCTCTCTGATCCTTCTTTCCCCTCTCCCCCCCCCCCCCTCCCCCCCCAAAAAATAATCTCCCTCCAGCGCAGCGCACCAAGGAATGATGAAAAAAAATAATTCTGCAAAAAGGGTGAGTCGAATCGGTTCTTCTTTGGGGCACGGTTGGGGTGAGGGAGGCTCCCGGATGTTTTGGGGAGGGGGGTTTGATTTCTAGTTGTTTGCTTTGCCTTTCCTCTCCCCCTCCTCCCTGCCCTTGCCTTGCAAGAAAACAACAAAAAAAAAAACCCAACAAAAAAACCAACAAACAAACCCAACCCGATCAAAACCAAACCAAACCCAGCACCCGGCTCGCCTGCTGCCCAGCGCCTCTCCTGCCCCCTGAATCGGGCAGCGGATACTCTTCCCCGCTCGGCGCGGAGCGATGTAGGCAGGCAGTTTTCATTTTTTGATCCCAAGGAAACGATAAAATACGGAGACACCATCTCTCCGTCGCTCCGTCTGCTCGGCGCCGTCTGCGTGTGTCTGCTGCGCCCAGAGATCCCAGCGCTGCCCGTGCACGAATCTTAAATATAAACCCAAAGGGAGATTTCGCCTCAAGGATTAACGGTTGAGAAAAGGCTCTAAAAAAACCCGCAATTTTCACCGCAGTTTTAAAAAAAAAAAAAAAAAAAAATCAGCTCGTTTAAATTCTCCCCAACACCCTCGTGTTCCTCTTTCCATGTGCAAACGCACGCTGCATGAGGCGAATATAACGTAACAGCCTTTCTTATATAATGCCCAGCCGAGCCCTGCCTGCGATTTTTGCATCGTCCCCTCGGTATTATTGTGTCTGCAGCAGAAAAAAAAAAATAAATTATGTAGAGTGAATCGAGCAAAGTACCTCGGTCCCAGCTTCGGTGGAGAGAGGGGCCGGAGGGAGGGGGAGGCGAAAGTTGGGCAAAGAGGGAGGGGTGGGGGGGAGAAGAGGAGTGTAAAACCGCGAATAATACCTTTTTTTTTTTTTTTTTTCCCCCCATTTTCTTCCCTCTGTCTTTGTGTCAGGGGCACCAGGATGGAAACCAGCAATCTGTGCAGCCAGAGAAGGTCGGCTGGGTGCGGAAATTTTGCGGGAAAGGCATTTTTAGGGAAATCTGGAAAAACCGTTATGTGGTTTTGAAGGGAGATCAGCTTTACATCTCGGAGAAGGAGGTAGGATCGGTTTCATTTTTCCTTTCCCATCCCCCCCTTCCTTCCCTTCGCATACGGAAAGCACCCGCCGAGCAGCCCCAGCCCTTCCCCAGCCCTCGCCCCCCCCCTCCCATCGGAGGGGTCTCGGGGGGCTTCTCCTCTCCCCGATTCGGCACCGGCGGGACCCGGCCCGGGTCGGTGTGGCAGCTCCAGCAGCGGCTTCTCCCACACGGCCCTGATGGGAGACATTTTCCCAGCGCTGGACACATGAAAGGATTCACTTCGCCGGAGTTAAAGCCCTCACCCTCCTTGCGGCGGCGGTGACACGGCGATGCCAGCTTCCCCCTGTGCCTGTCCCCCGTCATTAAGTTCGACAGCGGTTTTGTTCCCTGCTCTGTTTGGAAATGACTGTGGTCTCTCCCAGCTGGAATCGAGACATTTACGGGGCCCTTATCTCTTGTATTTTCTGCCCCCTCAACCACCCCGCAAGAGGACAACAGGGAAATTTAACCACCTTGTTGAAAAACATTCCCCCCCCCGCCCGCCTCTCCTCCCCATCGGGCCCCACATAGGCTGAGGTTTGGGCTTTAATGTGGTGTTTACATTAGACTTAATTAGATGTGCCTATCAGGCTGAGCGTCGCAGGCTGGGAGCCGGGTCCTTACACATCCTCCCTCCTTTCGTTTTTCTCTTGATAAATTCATCAGGCAGAAATCCCCAGGCAACAGCGCTGCCCCCCCCCTCCCTCCGATTACCCTTGAAAAACTCATCGAGAGGTGTGCGCCCCCACGCAGGGCCACGGGGGCTGCCTGGGCTCGGGCTGCTGTCGGGGGGGACGGGGCGTTTGGGGTGAAAATACGCATCTGGGTCTCGGTTTCCTCCCCGAAGCGGAGGTTGCTCGGGCGGGCGATGCAGGGCCGTTGTTCAGAGGCGGTTGCCAGGCCCAGCGTTCCCAGTTTAGGATCTGGAGAGATAAGGCGGCCCCAGAGCGCCAGGCGTAATTTGATTTAGAGGCTAATTGAATCACGGGGCATGGCAAAGTGCAGATGGATCCGGGGTTATTAGAGCACAGAAACAGCCTAAAAGTGGAGTGAAAGCCCAAGTCGCGCGTGGGTACGTGTCGGCATCGCACAGCTCGCTCCGGAACCGGAGAGACTCGCGTGTGCGGGGAGTAAATGTTGCCCTGAGGGTTGGGGTGACACAGTAAGGGGGAGGTGAGACACGGTGGGCAACACCAGTGGTAACGAGATGTTAAACCTGTGATGAACCGATGCATTTACGCATGGGAAAAGTTAGACGGATGCGGGAGCGCACGGCGGGCGGGTCCTTGGGTCTCTGGTCCTTCCAAATCTTCTGGCCCCTGCGGCGTGTATTTCTCCCCGGCAGGCCCGCTGGTCCCGCGTGGCTCCTGTGAGCAGCTCCGGGGCCACGGATCAGAGTTTAGAAACTGCTCGACGGACAGATTCTGTGGCTGGAAGGGTTTTACCAGTCTGGGTCAATTGTTCTTCCCTACCGGGGCGGCGATCCAGGGTGGCACCGACGCGCGGGCTTAGCGGAACCGTACGCTTAAGCCCAGTTAACGGGGATCGAAGTGGAGCTTTGTACTTTTAGGGCCAGGCCTTGGAAAAGAGAAGTAACCGTGACCAAGGCCAAATGGTAGAGGGGAGCTGCTGGCGCGGGTCAGGGACTGGGCCCACACGGCTGGAACCGCTGGGAAGGGACTGGGAATGGGCTGGACTGGGCGGCGCTGGGGTGATGAAGTCCCTGCGGGCTGGGCGGCTGCGGGAGAGCGTCGGCGGGAGCTGCGCGGCCCCCCGGGAGGTGTGAAGGCGCAGGATCAGCGATGGGGCTGGGTAATTCCAACCTCGGGGCTGAGTTAGCAGGGAGGTTGCGTATGTGGTTTTGGGGACGCGGGAAGTTTTTAGGGTCCCTCTGGGGCCCTGTGGGTGTGTGGAGGGGGGAACCGGGCCCCGCTGAGGCAAAGGCTGAAGGAGGAGGCTGTGCCCGGCCCCGCGGTGTCTCTGCTGGTGGGAGCGGGGGCCCGAGTGCTGCCAGAGCCCAGGGAGAGGGGGGAGCCGCCGCTGGAAGCACCTGCGAGAGGTACTCGGGGGGTCTGTGCTCCTGGGGGACACGCTCACAGGTGATGCCGGCTGAGCTGGGGCTGACAAACTCCCCCCAGAATTTGGGGGATCCCCCTCAGCCCCTCCATCCCGCGCAGCGGCTCTCCGGGGCGGCACAACGCGCTCCCGCCAGCAGCGCGCGGACCCTCCCCTTGGTAGGAAACACTCCTGGGAAAACAAAAAGTGTTTTCCAGAATCCCGGCCACCCTGACATGATTTCAGGTCCAGCTGGAGCTCCCCGGGCCACAGAACCGCCGGGATATCCCGCACACCCCGCGCTGCCGGGTGGGGGGTGACGACTCTCCCCGGTACCCCTCAACTCTTTGAACCCTGGAGAATAAACGGACAGCAAAAGGCTCTGCTTGGCTCAGGAGCAGGAAAGCCTGCGCCAGCGAGAGTGTTCACACAGGAATCACCACCAGGGAAGGCGTGCGGGAAAAAGATGTCTGTCTGTCTGTCCCTCCCTCCCTCCCAAATACATCCAGGTAGCTCCTGCTCAGATATTTGTGCTCTGAGCCCGGAGGAGGGACGGGGCTGGCCGAGGGGTTCTGCGGGCTCTAGTTCTGAATGAGGAGCACTTGTTATTTTTTTCAGGGAGCGTGCGTGTATTTTTTTTTACGGGGGGGGAAAAAAAAAACCCTCACGCTTGTGCAACCGAGGCAGCGCCGTGGCTCTACGTGCACGGGTGTGTGTGTGAAAGACCATAAATAACATGAGGCAGCGACTGCCGATGTCTTTATATGGAAGAATCTGTGGTTGTGTAGAAACGTGGTTACAGAGGTAACATCTGGCTGCCTGCATGTGCGCCGTGTGCCTGTGGGGATGAAGGAACCGCCTGTGCCATGGGCTCCGGCATCTCCCACCACCTCCAGAACGCGGTGCCCGGCGCTGCCCGGCAGGGCGAGCCCGTTCCCGTGCGCGTGGACGGACGGAGGCCACGCGTGTGGTGGGGCTGCTGGTGGCTCTGCGCTTTCCGTGGGGCTTTGGACACACGGTGCGGGTTTTTGGTGCTGCCTGGACCTTTGTGGACCAGCGCGTGTGGCAGGGCTCCGCTCCTGGGGCACGAGGCTCCCTGCGCGCGCTCGCCTTTCCTGGCAGCAGGTGCCTGCAGCTCCCGCAAATAGCTGAATAAATTGGGATTTGTCAAGCAGAACAGGATGGAGCCTCTTTTGGTTTTTTTCAAACATCAGATTATGCCCAGTGGAGAAAATGGAGCCACTGCTGGGATGTGCTGATGAGTTGTGTGAGAGGCTCTTCGCTGCTCCGGAGAAAGGCCTCTGCCCTCGTGAGTCCCTGCCGCTGGCCGTGGGGCTGCTGGATGCAGCCAGAGAGAGAATTAAATAGTGGAGACCCTGAGGAGACGTGAGCAGAAAACTCCAGTGGAAACGGCCACGAGACAGGTTAAATCTCAGCCCGATTCCTGCAGTGACAGGAGACGAGGCTCAACTGCCTGTTTCAGCAAAAGATCAAAGTCCTCCTCTGCTATAAATTATTTTGGCTCCATCAAAGCCATCGGAGCACCGTGGATTTGGTGGCTGGAGCTGAGGAGTTAACTCTCCTATTAACCTCGGTGTTCCTTGTCAGCTTCTCTTAAGCTCAGCAGCTGCTCTAGGCCAGAAGGCAGGTTGTTCAGGGGGGAAAGCAGGACTCCCCGCCTCTCCCCGCCAGCTCCGACTACGGCAGCAGAAGGGGTTAAATACCAGCACTCCTGGATGCTGTCCTCCCTTCTGCCACGCGCTCCCTAAATGAATTCCAACCAGACATTTATTTACTTTTGCCTGATTTTCTCCATCTGGAAAGCAGGGCTAATAATACTCCTCTCCCTGAGGCGCAAGGTGCCAAGGAAGGGGGAATCGTCTGTCCCACCCCGTGGGATCCCGCGGGGAAGGGGCTGAGGTTGCACGGAGACAACGCGGAGCCGTGAGACTGCTCGGAGCCCAGCACGGGTCTGATGTCTGGAAGGGCTGAAGGGATAGGGAAGGTTAAGTCCCTCAGGAGGGCAGGTTATCAAAATCCCATCAATATCCACATTGGTTCCTGCTGGGAATCTCTGCGCTTCTCCAGGACCCGGCTTAGCCCTGATTTATTTATTTTGGTTAGGAGATGCGGACGCCTGGTAGACTCCTGGGCTTTCTCCCCGGCAGAAACCAAGTCTGTAAAGAGAGGAAATCTATTTTATCAGACCAGCTGATACACCTGGAAAATGCGAACAGGGCTTTAGAGGGATGTTCTTTTACCGGAGCATCAACCTTTGGAAGCTGTGAAACCCTCTCCCACACCCAAAACCTTTTTTGCTCTTCCAACCGTGCACCAAAATGGAAGCTGAGGCTTAGTCCAGGCAGGGGCTCGGAGTCTGCCCAGCGATCCGTCCCCCTGCTGCAAGCCGAACTCGGTGAACTTATGCAAAAAAGAAAAACCAACCCAAAACCCCCTTCATTATTTAGCATTTGGTCATCAGCCAAAAAAAGCATTCAGGGCCGAACCACGCAAGGCAAGAAGCGCTGAAAGGAGCTGAGCTCCGCCGAGCCCCGCACCTCCTTAGTATCTTTTTTTTTTTTTCATCTTTTTTTTCCCTCTTGCTCTCCTCCACAGCGGTTCCCTCCTCCCCTGCAAATTTCTGGTAATTGTTCTCCTCGTTTCTAGCACAGCTTTGTTAGTGCTTTGCACTTGGGAACCGCAGGCAGACACAGCTGGGCTCCGACCGCTTCCTCTCAGGAAGCCCAGGGCTGGCCAGACGGCATGAACGGACCCGGTGATGACGAGATGTTAATGAGGAAACGCTTCTCGGGGCTTCCTTCGGCCTTTTTCTTGTTTGCTACCAAAACGCATCGACTCAATTAGCACAAGAGCACTTGAAAAAAGTAGCCTGTTCTGGCTCCTCATTTGTTACAGCCCCAGCAATCACTGCAGAGCTCCGTCCCCGCCTGGAAGGGGCGTGCGTGTGTGTGTGTGGGGGGGGTATATTTGAAGTCACATACGTGGTTCACGCGTGTGCTGGAGCCTGTAAAGTCCTTGTGGTGTTGCTGTGCACGTGCTGCTCGGGGCTGGGGAGAGGGTCAGGGTGTGGGGCTGCAGGTGGTGAACGTCTCTGGGTATCGGGGGGCACGTTTGGGGTGTGGGGCTGCGGGTGGTGAACGTCTCTGAGTATCGGGGGACCACGTTTGCCGCCTCTGTCGCGTCTGCGCCGGTGTCCGTCGCGTTCAGGGCGCACAAGGTGTTCGAGCTGGGCAGTCACCGACGTGTTCAGGGACAGCGGCAGCGCCGAGTGCCGGTCTGGTGCGTAAACCTTTGGCTTTTGGCTACACAAGAAGAGTCTGTGGCCACCTGGCCGGGACCCGCTGCCCTCCCCCGCCAGCCCTGCCCTCGCTCCTTCCAGCCGTCCTTTCCCTTCTCCCTCCCGCTGCGGCCCAGCCCCGCTCCCCGCTCTGCAGAGCAAGGTGCAAACTTGCCGCCAAGTGTCTCGGCAGCATCGTCCTGCACAACCGGGGAGGGGGTCAGAGGCCGCGTGGGCAGAAAGGACACGGGGGGAGCACGGGAGAGGGGGCAGCACGGCCCCGGGGCTCGAGCGCAGCGCTGGGACGCGGAGGAGCTGGTGCCAGGGTGTTCTTCAGGGCCCAGCGGCTCCGCAGGGGCCCGTGTTCCTGGTGGCCTTGGCTACCGACCCTCTGGGGCGAGGGGCTGGAGAAGATGCTGGCAACTTTGTGCCACCACCCCTGGGGTCGTGCCCACAGCCTGGGGCTGCGGGTCCCGCTCAGGACACGGCTGTGCAGAGGGGCCATTTCTGTGCCACCGAGGCCCAGAGGCTCTGGCCAAAACCCGGCTCCTGCTGCGCCAGCGCCTGCACAAACCCCCCATCCATCTCCCCGTCTTCTCCCCACCCGCGGGCGTTAACTGGAACCGACGCGGGAAGGAGGAACCACGGGCTGTGTCCCACCGTTTCGCCCCGTGCCCGCGGCGTCTTGCAGGTCTCTTATTGCAACTCGTGAAACTCTCCCAGCGCTCCTGTATCTCTTCTTCTAGTTCCCTCCCTCGTGCCGCCGGGGAACTCAGAAGGACAAGGGACACTAAAGTCAGGTCTCCGCCGTCCCCTGGCAGCCCCGTCCCGGTGTTGCATCCCGGAGCAGGTGGTGCCCAACGCGGCTGGAGTCCTGGCTTAGTGCCAGCCTGATTTTAGCTTAAACTCTGCAGAAATTTCTGTCCCTTGCTGGAGGGTAGAAACTGCTCAGCTTGAGGAAGTGAAACTTTCCTCTCAGCTCGAGAGGGGAACATGCTGGCTGCTGCTGGCCCGTGTTTGGATATTTACTGTAAATCTGTAGGTTTCTTGTTACGCCCCGAGCCAAGTTCTGACCTCTTAAATGTCTCGTGGATACGTTACACTCGGCGTCTTGTGATTTTTCTGTACCTTCCGCATTTGCTTCGAGCCATTTCACATCTCGACAGGGGGACGGCTCAGGCAAATCTCCACCAAACCAACCTAAGGAAAAACCACACAACTTTGCCTGGGGACTGAGCATCTGCCCTTGGTTTGGCCCCAAAACACAGCCTGGGCCTGAACTGAGGAGCTTCGGGGTTGCTGCAGGTGACAACTTGATGAGGGAGCGAGTTTTAACTCTCTGTCAGCGAGACGCCCGAGGGACAGTTCACTGACACCACTTTAGGGATCCTCCCACTGCCAGAAGGGGAGGAAACGGGCCTTTGGAAGCGTGACTAGCTGGAAGGGCAGAAACAAGCCCTACAAGCCTTTGGGCGCCATGGCTGCCGTTCTGACCCCCACCGTGGCCCGCGGGCGCAGGGGGTGCTGGTGTCCCGTGGGCTGACCCTGCCGGGGCAGCAGCTGCGGGGCCGAAGCGTGTCAGGAATGCAGCTCCCCCCCTCGAACTGCTCGGCCTCGGCACGTCTCGCCGCGGCCCGCGGGCTGCCTGCGCCTGAGCTGCGCCCCAAGCAGCGGCAGCTGCCGCGGGGGGTGCGGGCACCGTCTGCTCTAATGGCTCCGGGGTCTAACGAACCTGATTTAGGGACCTGGCTTGGGTTTAGGTGGTGGGGGACACCTCAGGTTCTTTCTCCGTGCCTCAGTTTCCCTTCTCTCGCCTGGGGGGAGTGTGGGAGCATTTCTGGGAGCGTGGGGAGGAGCTGGGTTGAACCCAGGGACAAGAAATTTGTTCTGTCCGCCCAGAGCAGGGACAATACGGAGAGCAAAGCCAGCAGACAGCCATGGCAGCAATTCCTGGGATTTATACACCATAATCCTTCCAATCCAGAGCTCCCTGCAGGTCGAGGAGCGCAGGACCTACCTGCCCATGAGGCTCCGAGACCTGAGAGCTCGCTGCATGCCAGGCACTCAGCAGCTGTGAGGAAAGAGAGACCTGCTGGCCACCTCCCAGCTAGGGCTGCTTTTGCCAAAATCAACCCTCCAGGCCTCTCCCTTCTTAGCACCTTAAACCAAGCGGTCGCTGATTCCTCTCAGCCTCAAACCACAAACCTTAAGGACGATTAGTGAAAGCAGCAGGATCCACAAAATACCCCCAGAGCCCCGGCTGCCTCCAGCCGTGGAGGGCGGGAGAGGAGACTCTCCCCAGACAGGGAAAGGGGGTTTTTTTTGACTCCCTAGAAGGAGCTGTAGAAAAGAGGAACCGTCAGGCCCTGGGCAGCCCGTTTGAGCTGCCTCCCCGGCATGTTAGAGAGCAAGAAACAAATTGTCTGGGGATGGGGAACCCCCCAAAAGCCTGGGGATGGGGAACGGGACTGAAGACTGCTCAGAGGAGATGCTCAGCCCTTCCCAGAACTCAAAGAGTTTCGAGTTCAGCATCTGAGACTAAAACTCACCCCTCGCTTCCAAAAAATCTGTTGTTCAGCAAAGAAGAAAACAAACAAGCCAACGTAATGGTCACCGTAAATCTCCAGCGCTGGGATTAAGGCCTCAGAGTCAGCGCCCGCGGCGCGTGAGGAGGGACGGAGCCATGGCGCTTCCTCCCCTCCTCCTCCTCCTCCTCCTCCTCCTCCTCCCGGGGCCGCTTCCTCCCAGCGGCTCCGAAACGTTCTCCAAAGGCCCACGTGTTGCCGGCGGGCTGGGATCGTGTCGAACCAAAATCTCTGCTGGTGAAACCTGGAGGGTTTTATTCGTGTGGCTCCAATCTCCCTGAAATGGGGGAGGAGGGCAGACGCCCCGCAGGTTTGTCCCGTCGGCGTAGGTGACCGGGGTTTAGGCTTTGCTGACCGTGTGGTTCTCAGCAGTTTTGTGGGTCTTTAGGGGTGGCTTTTTTCTTTTCTTTTTTTTCGTTTTTAATGGCTGTCCTCCGCCTCAGAGCACTCACCCTCTCCTGCCTCTGAGCTTGCTCTGTTCTGTAACTCGTGCCCACCACCTCCCTCTCCTCGGCCTCGGTGGCCTCCCACAAAGGACAAAAGAGCTGGCTGGTACTTTTGAAGTTTGCCTTTCACCTTCCTTCTCTCTAGTTTCACTCTGGACACACTGACTGCTCTGTTGTTTCGCTCACTCCTTACTCCTCTGCCTGCGTGTCTCGGTGTGGGAGAGAGGGGGGCAGACCCTCGTCCTTCCCGTGCCCCGGGAAACCGCCGCCGACGCGTCACCGCGGCGGAGCCCGTCCTCAGGCTGGGGCCGAGGCCTCTTCCCACCACCAAGGCAGAACAAAGCCACGTTCAAATGACTAAATTACAGCCCCAGTCACTTTATGGCCTCATTATCCTACCAAGGCTGCGTTCGAGAGGGAATCAATTCAAACCTGCCGTCGCTCCTGTGCCGCAGCGCTGGCTGAAGGGCAGACGGACCCGGAGGCACCTGACTCACATCCTAAACAGGAGCTGCGTGTGCACCCACCCCCACAAAATACCCTGGGAGGGGGGATGAACCTGCCCACCTCGGCTGAAATTTAGAAATGGGACCCCGGCGTCATCATTTAATGCAAATAGATGTTGCTTATTACAGAATCACAGAATCGTTTAAGCTGGAAAAGCCCTTGCAGCTCCTCCAGCCCAACCATGAGCCTCCCCCTGACCGTTCCCAGCTCCCCCAGATCCCTCAGCGCTGGCTCAGCCCGACTCTTCAACCCCCCCAGGGATGGGGACTGAGGATGATCCCTGCCCTGAGCCTGTTCTGGTGGTTTTTAACCTTCTTAGTGAAGAAATTTTTCCTAATACCCAGCCTGACCCTGCCCTGGGCAGCTTGAGGCCATTCCCTCGGGGCCTGGCGCTGGGGCCTTGGCTCCAGAGACTCACCCCCCCTCTCTGCCCCCTCCTGGCAGGGAGTTGCAGAGGGCCAGGAGGTCTCCCCTCAGCCTCCTCTTCTCCAGATTAAAATTATTCTCAGTCCTAAAGCGTTTGGGAAGGGGTCTGCACCCACACAGGGCGCTCTGGCGAGAGCGATCCATCGTCTGCGCGTGTGCCCTGCAGAACGTGGTGCAAAAGCCCCAAGTCCAAGTGTTTTCAAGGACTAACTACACCCCAAGGGTGTTGATCCGGGCCAATTACACCCGTAATCTACAGCCTCCCGTAAATATTCCTCGAGGGGATGTTTGAGTCCCCGCTCCCCTGAGTTCACAGTGTCTGAGAAGGGAGGGGAGGGCTGGGGAAGTCCCAGCGCCCCACAGGAGCCAACATCTGGAGGAAGAATTTCTGTCTCAGCCCCTGGGTCACTGCTGGGGGCTCGGGGCTGGGGAGGGGGGGCGTGTATTGGCTTTTCCTGCTGCAAATGAATAGGGTTGAATTCAGCCAAGATTCTTGGAAAGAGGCGGATTGCAGGGTGGTGCTGGGAAGGGATAAAAGCCGATTAGAGAGGCACGGGGAGGATGCGTCGATGGACATTATCTGCGTTCCGTAACGGCCCATTCACGGTGCCTCTTGTGAGCAGAAATAAGCAACAGGGGCTTTAGGTGTGGACAGGGTCTGCCTCCTCCTTGGTGGAGACAGCCAGGGATCGAGGGAAGAAGGACAGAGAGGGGACTGCAGGAATGATGCAAGGCCTGAGGGTCAGTTTATCTGTGTCTCTGGTTAGAAAGCTGCTTACAGCACCTTACCCAGCCTCTTTGTTTAAATTCTGTTGAAAAGATCATGGGGAATTCCTTCAGCGCTTCCCAAAACTAGAGAGGAAACAAATGGGGTGGAGGCCCTGCAAGGAATCCCAGAGCTCCGACCTCGTCACCATCTGCCCTTCCGGCACCTGAGTTCCTCCAACTCCACTGCAGATCCCAGCCCGGAGTCGGATTAAGCAGATCGACATGGATTGGAGTCTGCTGCAGCTCTGGCCTTAGTGGACACGTAAAACCCAGTTTTGTCCCATCCCAGTTACCTACATTCTTCCGTTTGCTGCCCCGGTGTAGGAGCGGGATGTGAGGACAGAATCACAGCGCCACAGACTGGGTTGGGTTGGGAGGGACCCGGAGCCTTCTCTCCTCCAGCTGAACCCCCCAACTCTCCCAGCCTGTCCTCACAGGGGGGCTCCAGCCCCCCCAGCATCTCCGTGGCCTCCTCTGGCCCCGCTGGAGCAGGTCCGTGTCCTTCTGCTGTTGGTGCCCCAGAGCTGGACCCAGCCCTGCAGGGGGGGCTCAGAGAGCGGAGCAGAGGGGAGAATCCCCCCCCGTCCCTGTGCCCCCCCTGCTCTGGGTGCAGCCCAGCACACGGGGCCCTTTCTGGGCTGCCAGCGCCCGTTGGTGGCTCACAGGCAGTTTTCCACCCCCCGGCCCCCCCAAGCCCTTCTCCTGGGGGCTGCTCTCCAGCCCCTCCTGGCCCAGCCCGGGTTTGTGCTGGGGACTGCCCCGACCCCTGGGCAGGACCTTGCCCTTGGCCTTGCTGAGCTCCGTGAGGGTGTCACGTCCCCCCTCTCCAGCCTGCCCAGGCCCCTGGGGAGGGGTCCGTTCCTTCCAGCCCCCCCCACAGCTCGGTGCCAGCGGGGAACGTGCCGAGGGCGCGCTCAGTCCCTCTGGCCCCGTCCCCTGAGGACGTCACTCGTCGCCGCTCTCTGCAGTCGGTGACCTTGGGGAGGGCTGAATGAAGCAAAACTGAGGTGGGGCAGCAGAAGACGGGCTGTGCATCCTCTTCTTTGCTTGGAGCATCCCCCGAGCGGTGGCACCTCCAGGTCAGGGCTCTGTCTGTCACGGGACAGTGTCAAGCACCCTGGCTTCCACCCCAGCTCAGCCACAGCCTTCGTGAGCCACATCTTTAATTTAAGCCTCTGTGATATTTATCGCTAGCTGTGTGCCCGTCACACCATGGCCAGTGCAGAAAGGGCGGGGGAATAGACCTGGAAAAAGTGAAATCTTGTAAAAGCTGCGAAGTGGCCACTCGATGACTCTTAAAAGGACAACAGAGAAGTGCCTCTGCCCGTGAAGGCCAAGCCCTAGCACCCCCTTCTTGAAACCTTCCGTGAAGCCCCTGCCTGCCCAAGGTTTCTGGGGCCTGGCCATCACCCAGAAAGCCCAAACAAAACCCTTTGATCTGGGCCCTCACTGGTGCTTCTGCCCGGAGCCCCCTCGCAAGGGCTGAGGCTCGGCCGCGGGGGAGAGCAGCACACGCAGCGTGTCAGTAATCCAGGACTGGATGTGCTTCATCCACCCCCCAAATCAGCTGTCAGCACAGGCTGCGGTAAAACCACCGGGTTAAAAATAGGAAGCGCTAATCTTTATCCCTCAAACTTTTGTTATGCTGTCTCCAGAAAAGCAACAAGAGCTAATGTGATTGCCCCTTTTAATCAGCTGATGAGAGTCCACCTCCTCCCAGCATCTCCTGCCTCCGCACGAGCCTCCTCCGAGCAGGCAGGGTCCTCTCCCTGCTGCTGGGGTAAATCCTGTTCATTTTGGGGGTCCACAAGCACAAGCTCTGTGTCTGCTCACACCGGCGAGTCACTTCAGCTGAGCCCCAGTAACTCTGGGGGTGGGAGAGGCAGTTAAATCCCAAAGGAATCTGTAGCAAAGAGGAATTAACCTCGGAGACTGTGATTTTTCAAGTTACCCTTGGAAATACAACCCCCTCATTCCAGAAGAGACTCAAGTCAAAACCATCGTGTCGAAAATCGCCGCTTCTCGCCCCAAAACCAAGCGCTGCGCTCCCCAGCTAACAGTGCCAGGACTGCGTTTGTGTCCCAAGGTGGGAGCCACTTGCTCAAGGTTTCAGTGACCACAGAACACACCGGGAGGCTGCGGCACAAATTCTGTACGTCCAGACCCCTCTGTGCAGACACGGCTCCAGGCAGGCACCCGCGGGCTTGCAGCAGCAGCAGCTCCGTTACCGCCTCTCTGACACCTGCAACGCGGCCGTTTTATTTTTGTTTTGCAGGTAAAAGATGAAAAAAACATACAGGAAATGTTTGACCTGAGCGATTATGAGAAATGCGAAGAGCTCAGGAAGTCCAAAAGCAGAAGTAAAAAGAACCACAGTAAATTTACCCTCGCCCACTCCAGACAGCCTGGAAACACGGTAAGCTTTGCTCCCCAGCCCGAGAAAGGCACCGGCCACCGGCTGGCCCTCGCTGCTGGCCACACCGAGCTGCGTAGGAGCCCAGATTGTGTCGTTTAAAATCTATAAACGTCCACTGACCACGTCAGGACCGATAGCGACAGTGAGAGGTGGAGGGAGGAGCCGTGTTTCTGCTGGGAGAGGACTGGGGCTGAGTAAATACAACCAAGCACTGAGCTCGTTTCCCTGCGAGCGTCCCGGCTTTGGGAAGGGGTCAGAACACGTGCCAGGAGCAAGGACAAAGCCGTTCTCCTGCCGCCGCTCCTGGCAGCCGTGCTTTGGCTGACTTGTTCTGTCACGGGGGGAGCCGGGAAGGGAGGGACGCTGCTGCTCCTCGGGTTTGGGCAGCATCAAAAGAGCTGCAGGGGAATTTGTCCCAGGAATACTTTCTGCCTAGAGGAAGGCTAAAAAGTGCCAGAATGGGAGCAGGACTTCCCACGAGGTCTCAGTTGCCACTGCAAAAAGAGATCCAGTCTCTAACTACAAGCTGTCTCTGGCACGCACCCACCCACAGCCACACACGTGAGCTGGATTTACACTATCGATTCTGACTTGTTTCAGTAGACCAAGCTTGCCCGCCCCACGCTGATAAGGATTGTATAACACCATGAAATGTGGAAAGGGAAGGGGAAAATGGAAAGCGGCTGCAGTGTCCCCAAGTGCCCTGAGCAATGGGAGGGAACGGAACAAAACGCCGCGGAGGCTAAAACTCATTTTTACTGATTATCCAACAAAAAACACCACCCTTAAGGATCCTGGATCCCCTGCAGAACCGCTCTGCCCTCAGTGTGCTTCTGACATATCGAAGTGTGGCAAATCCAGCTCCTTCTGTGGGCACCTACAGTAGCTGCTTGTCTAACAGCCTCTGTCAAAATCCGAGGTGGCAACAGATAAATGGCATGTGAGCAGCAGATGCACAGAAAGGCTGCATCATCCTTTGATGAGGGCAGAATCTAGGATGGTGTGTGGGAAGGCAGAGAGGGGGGAAGGAGGAGCTGCAGCCACGAGGGATGTAAATCTGGCACAGAGGGTTCGGTTTGAAAAGCTGGGTGCTGGGAGGGCCCGGGGGCTGCTGAGCGAGGGCTGGCAGAGCCCAGGCCGGGGCAGCCTGCGGCAGCCCAGCGCCGTGCTGCAGGACTGAGGCATCAGGTCGAAACTAAAGCAAGGCAGGAGCTGGGGCCGTGGGCAGGGACGGTGGGAAAGCGTCTCTGTACGAGTTGGGTCGCTGGCACTGACCCGAATTCCCTCTTTTGTAGGCGCCGAATCTAATCTTCCTGGCTGTGAGTCCAGAGGAGAAAGAGTCCTGGATTAACGCCCTCAACTCCGCAATCACACGGGCTAAAAACCGCATCTTAGATGAGGTGAGCGGGGCTCAGGGCTGGGCTCAGGCTCCCTTGTCTCGTCTCGGGTGAAGATTTGAGGCTGCTGGGGGCAGCAGCAGCCCCCCCGACCCTCTCCGTTTCCTATCGACGAGGAGTGCAGAGCCACTGGGGTTTTATAGACCCTCGGACACAGACACCAGGACCCCCAGAGCGAGCTCTGGAAGGGCTGGGACGGTTCCGACCCCCAGCCCCGGGGTCAACGCGCAGCCCTGAGGGCAGAGCAGGGCCGAGGGGCAGCTGCCGAGGCCCCGTCCCCTCCCGGTCCCACGCAAAGCCCAGCCTTGCCTGGCTGCAGTGGAACGGTTTGGAATGGTTTCCCAGGGCTTCGGGGAGTCGTTCCTCCCACCCGCTGCACGTCTGCACGCTCACGTTTGCAAAGGAGCTTTGAGTGCTGGGACGGAATGAAGGAATTAACTGAAAAACCAAGATAGTCCCACGCTCCCTCCGGAGCCCCCTGATAGCACGGCACCATCTGTCAGCCCACCTCAGCCCATCCTCATCCCGCCAGCCCCTCCCCTCTCAGCCACCATCTCCAAGAGCAATTCCCATTTCCAGTGCCTGGCTGGAGGAAAGGGACTTGCTGGGCGTCTCGACTTGGCTGATCCTTTCCTGCGGGTCAAGGGTCAAAGCAGGGGTGTTTAATCTTGCCTTCTCAGCGCTGTATGGCGTATATATTTCTGTCAAGACAAGTCAGGCTCTCCATTTAGTGAAAAAAGAAGGGACAACCCGAGAGGTGAGGCACCGTGGGTCAGCGATAGGAGGGCCCCGGGTCAGGACAGCCCTGCCTACGTGAGAACGCTCCACACGAAGCGTCGCTAGGGCAGGTCCTCCCAAAGCAGCAGCGTGAAACTCCCAAAGTAACTACCACAGTTAAGCAAAGCAGCTTCTACTCGGAAAAAAAAAACAAAAAAACAAGAACAAAGCCACATCAGTTCAGCCTGCTCCTGGAGACCAAGCGTGCACTTAGAACCACAGCTGAGCTGACAGAGGCCGGGTTTAGATCCGTATGAGCATCCCCACGTAGTTTACTCCAGTGTGAACGCTCACTGCTTTGAGAAGGCTGCGCCCCTCCCCGCCGGGGTTGCAGTTTGAAAGAGTTGTCTCTCATTAATGCTTCATGACGACTGTTCTTCGGTTTAGATCTACCTCAGATCGAGCTCATCCACATTCAAGTTACGGCAAGAGAGGCGGCCCACTGCTGTGACGCTGTTTGTTCTCTCGGATGGCAACACAAAACCCTGTAGTGAAGGAAAATGAAGGTCAGGGCGCAGGAAAGGCTGTAGAGCAGAGAGCAGCACAGCAAACAATGGTATAGATTGCTTCAAGGAGAGCCTGTCACGGAAATCTTTACAGATTCCACAGCTAATTGTCAGGAATGACTTAAGGAGACCTGATCCCCTCAAGACGCAGAGGGGAGAGGCTGGGGGAACACTCTGAAGACTCTTCCAAGGCTGGATTCCCACCCCCCATCCCCTGCAAATCTCTTTCTGCTCAGCCTTGTAAGGACCAGCTCAGCGAGTCCCACCTGCAAGGCTCGGCCCAGGGACGGCCCTTGGGACCAGCGTGTTGTCGACGCTGCGCAGGCAGGTTTTTTACAAAGCTGTGAGTCTGTGTGTGCCCGGGCAGCTGCCTAGGGAGGCTGCTACAGACCGTAGCCACCCAGTAAGAGCAGTCGCCATCCCAGCACAGCCGGAGGAATCCAGCGAGTTAGAACGTCGGGAGCGCGTTGCCTTCCCGGTTCAGCTCCAGGTGTGGTTCAGGTGGGGGATCGCAGCTCTCCTTTGCGCCACAGAACTGCAGACTCTGCGTTCGAGCTCAGGATTCACTGTTTGCAACCCAAACTTCCACCTGCTGGGCGCTCCCACCTGACAGAATTTAGCAAAGGGTCCTGGCCCCGGGGGGATGTGGGAGAAGTTCACCCTCAGCACACGGCGGGGTCGCGGGAGAAAGGGAATCCTGGAGGAATAAATGATCTGCCGCAGAGCATGTGGCTGATTACAGCTACAGAGAGTAGGAACGGCTCGCACTCCCCGTGCTCCCAGATGCTCACTAGCCTTTGTCACCCCTTTAGGTTACTGTCGAAGAGGACAGCTACCTCGCCCACCCAACACGTGACAGAGCAAAAATACAGCACTCCCGACGCCCTCCGACGCGGGGACATTTGATGGCTGTGGTACGTGTAACAAATTCCAGAGACCTGTTTAGGTAAAATTCCCTTGTAAGTGTTTCACTTAAATGCAAGAAAAGACCCGGTTTTTCAGCTCTGGCCTGAAGTAAAAATTGTGGTAGGACCCGGGGCTGTCCTGGATCATCAGCTCTAGGTCCTCCAGTCTTGTAGAGCACTGCGTTGTGCAGACCCTCGTGCCAAGTGGCAGCCTGGCATCACTGAGCCCCGTTTTCCTGATGCTCCTTCACGTTCCTGCTGGAGAAGAGCCGCGCAGCTGGGGAAGGCAGTCACGGGTGAGCGCAGATGGGCTGTCCAAGGCCCTTCAGCTGACCCGATCTCGGCCGGAACCCCAAACCCAGCACATCTGTCACTTGGTCACACTGGCTGGCATTCCCAGGCCATCTCTGCATCCCAGGATGCGTATCTTCGGTGTAAGAGACGCTCAGAAGTGCCGTTCCTGCGATAACGCAGCTCTTCTTTCTCTGTTTCTTCAGGCATCTACCTCAACGTCCGATGGCATGCTGACACTCGACCTGATCCAGGAGGAAGACGCCTCTCCGGAGGATCACAGCACCTGCGAAGAGAGTTTCCGGGTGGATCTGGATAAGTCAGTGGCACATCTTACTGCTGGCCGGCGCCGGTCGGATTCAGAGAACGTCAAGTCGTCGGAGAAAGGCCGGACAGGGAGTCTCCCGAGACGGGAGGTGACCTCTTGGGACAGATCTGGGCAGCGCAATGACTCCTTTGACAAAGGGACCATGTACACACCCCAGGTCCCCAAAAAGCTCTCGCACTCAGAAAAGAATAAATGTGCCTCCATGGAAGAAATTCTGTCTCGGCGGGACTCTTCCACGCACCGGGCGGTGCTGAGGAGGGGGCTGGAGGCTCAGTTTGCCTCAGCAGAACCAGAGCAGCTGTCCCGGATACAAGAACTGGTTGCACTGAAACTGGAAAAAACTCAGGAACTGCTGACGGAGGTGAAGGGCTACGGGGAAGGCAAGAGAAAGACCAAGGATTCCAACACCAGCACCACCACCACCACCACCTCTTCTTCCTCGTCATCTTCCAAGTCGGACTCTGAAAGGATCCTGCAGGAATCTGAGAGGTTGCTGGGGGAGGCTTCCTCCACCTGGAGTCAAGCCAAGAGGGTGTTGCAGGAGATCAGAGAGTTGAGGGACCTGTACAAACAGTTTGAACTGCAGCAGTCGGACTCAAAAGCCAAACAGAGCTCACAGTCTCAGTACAGGAAGAGCATGATGTGAAGGCAAGCCTTGGGATCGGGAGGGAGGGGCAGGGGAGGGCGGCCATTTGGTTTTCTTTTTTAATTATTATTATTTACAGTGTTCAAAAGAGTGAAAAGGTGCCTGTTCTCACCCAAATCTGCTTCTCAAAGCTTGAACCCTTCCTTTCCTCCATCACATCCCCTGACGAAACAACACAACCCTGTGTTCCAATAAATTCAGTTACGGTTTATACCTCCTTTTTTAAAGAGCACCCTTTGCACCGCAGGCCCCCAACTTCTGTCATGCTTGGAGGATGGAAGAAAGCACCAGTTCCTCGAAAATGCCCCTGCATGCCTGGAGCAGCACGTGCATAACGGTGGGGACAGATGCTCTTGCGCTGTATAAGCCCTGGCTTTGCTGCTCTCACGCCTGAGCTGTATCCTGCACTACAGCTCCTTGACCAAGAGTCTCGTCTTGTTCCCTCACTGTCCTCTTGGAAATAAACGACAAAAAAAAAAAAAAAAAAAAAAAAAAAGTGTCCGTCCCAGCCAATGCTTGGAAGTCCCCATTATCCAGGAACTGTCTTGAAGATGCTTGGGAGTTCAGGCCGACCTCAAGATTTAGGCGAGTCGTCAAGAGGCGCTCGCCGGACTGCGGCTGGCGGGGTTGTGTCCTGGCACAGGTCCCTTTTGTGAACTCCTGGGGTCGGCCGCTGTGGTTCTTGTGGTTCGCAGGGAGCCCTCGGGAAGGAGGGCGAGAGGAATTCAATCCGTGTTCCAACCAACCTGCCCGGCCGGCCACGCAGCTCAATGTCTTCCTTTCTGTGCAAATAGAGGATCAAAGCCTTGAATCTAACAGACAGCCCGTAGGGGTTGTTTGGCGGGGGGGTGGGTGGGGTGGTTGTTTTCTGACTTTTCCGTTTTCGTTTCTTTTTTTTTTTTTTTTTTTGCTTCCCTTTTCTTTGAGCTGAAGGGAAATGGAAAAATCAGGGTTGCGTACAGGCGGCAGCCGGAAACCAAGAGCCAAAAGTAGTTTTGGTGGGTTTGATTCTGCTCTCTCCTGCACGCCGGGTGCAACAGAGTGCTCGTTGCTCCCCTAAGATCAGAATCAGGCCTACTGAAATGAAAGCTGAGCCTGTAAGAGAGCTCAAATACCCTCATCCTGGCGATGCCAAGCACTTTGCTAAATAGGTGGCTCAGTTTTCACGCCTTTAAGCAGAAAGACAAGAAAAGAGGATGTTAAGATGTCTCACAGGGCTTAAAGTGCACCAATGTGGTAACATCCAACTGTTTTTTGGGGTTTTTGTGTTGGTTTTTTTTTTATTTTTAAAAAAAAAGGAAACCTAATTCCCTTACCTACATTGCAAATAATCCATGAAAATATTAAAACCAACAGAGTTATTTCCCGGTCGCAGTTGGTGTTGTCTATTTTTTTTTTTTTTATTGCTTGACCTCCCTTGGGAAGGAGATTGGTTACTTCCACTTGTGTCTGGTCCTGCTCGTGTTGCTGACGTGCAGTTGCCAGTCCTGCAGAGAAAGGATTTCTGTTTGTTTCATTTTTGTTTTTTTTTTTTTTTAACGAGTCCTTCTCCCACTTTCCTCTTTGAATTACTGGTAGAATTATTACTGTTGGCAGTAGGTTCCTGAAAAACTTATTATTTATAAACTTCAGATCTGGCCCTTGCAACGCTCTTTCACGTGCTCCTGACCCCAGCCCAGCTCTCTGCCCCTCGCAAAGGCCAGTTCTGAAAAGGCTTCACCCATCCACCAGAGCTCTCGGTGCAGAGCTGGATGCTGCAGCTCTCCAAGGGGGATACACGTCACCCTCCCAGCGTTTTTGCTCAATTTTTCTTCTTACCTTTTCTGTCACTTGAAGGATCTGTTTGGATGCATCAGAGGGAAAAAAAAACAACACACATAATCCCTAAAAGAGATTAAAAAAATAAGAATGCGTGTCAGCCACTCTGATAAAACCCTTCCCATTCAGCTCTTTGATCGCGAGAACAAGAAAAATAGGCAAATATGTGACATTCAGCATTAAAAATAGCCTGGTTTTCCAAATAAGAAAGCTTGGGTAAAAAAAAAAAACGGAGGTTTGAACTGCACTCGAGGGGGATGGATGCTCTGCTGGATGTCAGAACGGACCATGAAATACCCCTGATCCCAACTGTCCGGGGGGTTAAACGCTCTCCAGTCTCTCTTAGGCAACAAGGGCATCAAAAAATTGGCTGATTAAGAGGGTCAAACCAGCGCTGGAGGCAGGGCTGAACCATCGTGTGGTCACCCAAGGCAGGTGGCTTGGTTTTGGCAGACAGGTAACGGAGGGCGTCTTTATTCCACCGCTGCCTCCAGCACATCACGGAGCTGAACCACAGCGGATAAGACCCCGAGGCCTGGACGTGGTGTTGGTGTCTTTAGGTCTCGGCTGTCAGGAGAAAAGGGATGAGTTACACACCGGGCAGAGCCGGGCACACATACGGGACCGTTTCTGCTCTCCAGACCGACCTGCGCGAGGTTTTTTTGAGTCTGTGACTAGAACCAGGTTTGGAGGATAACGCTGGGGTTGAGGTAGGAGGAAACTCCTCCCAGCCCGGGCAGAGTCGCAGTTCTCATCCTGCCGAAGCCCAGGAGGCCGTTTCCTAGTTCTAGCGGGCAGAGCTGAAGGGCCAAGCGCGATGCTCGAGGTGCAACATTTTCGTTTGGAGAGCAGAGTTGCTCCCCGGGCTGAGCCACGGCGCAGCGGGAGGAGCAGCAGCTCTTCTGCTCCCAGTGCTGGTTCTTGCCCTAGAAGACGTCCTGCTCCCCCCCGTTTCTGTCTCACCCCCGGCTCTTCCCCTCCTCTCCGCGGGGAGCAGAGCACCTCAGGCCAGCACAAGCACGACAAAGTCATTCAGGACAATTTTTCAAACTGTCCCAGGCAAGATTCCAGATCTGATCCATCCATCGGCTTCTCCCTCCTCCTCCTCTCCCCACCTCCTCCCTCCTCCTCCTCCTCTCTCAGCTCATCACTGCTGAGTAGAATCTCGTGATTTACTATTTCCAAAATTGATTGGAAACTTTCTGTCAGAATATGTCCCCTGTTAGAAAGCATCATTTCTGGTGGGGCCCAGGGAAAAGGAATAACTTAGGAAGAAAAAAAAAAACCAACAACATGAATTTTCAGAGTAGAAAACGTCTATTTTTCACTTGGGAATATTTTTGTATTATACAAAATGTGAATTTTTCCTTAAAAATCTCTCCAAGTCAAAATAAAACATTTTGTTTTACCAACCACACACACCCCCCCTTTCAAGAAGCCTGACAGTTTTTTCCCACAGGCGATTTTTACATTGTTTTCATTCAAACCAAAATTAAACTCCAATTGTGAAATTCTTCACCAGGCAAAAACGCCAAATTCCGAGCGGGGTCTGATCACCAAGGTGTGAAAAACCCTCCGCCACGGCCGAGAGACCCAGCACCAGAGGCAGAGCGGAGGGTTCTGTGGGTTGTTGGATGCTTCACAAGAATATCCACAAACTCATCCCTCCGTCGGGGCCTCTCTCTCCCGCATGGGCTATAATTCTGCCCTCTTTTTATTCTTTTTTTAAATTTATTTTAAATTTCGCAAAGCTCTCCCCTCTCTCAATCCCGCTTCTGGGATTAGAGACAAAAAGCCAATTACCAGCAAGAGTGGCGTGTGTGTGACAAACATGCCAGTCAGGTTAGCGCTGCTTTTCCTCCCTCCTGGAGCGGAGAACCCACGGGGGAAGCTGAGCCTGGGGCTGCTCCAGGGGAACCCTCCCCAGGGCAGGGGGAAGCAGCTCCAGCCCGTTCCCTCCCACCCAGCGGGTGCAGTTCAGTGACAGGTCACAGCCAGCGACAGGTTTATTCTCCCTTTGGCCCATATAAACGACTGAGGCAGGCGCTGAACACCCTTTAGTTTCTCTGCCTGAACCACCTTCGAAAAGACTGAATAGAAATTTTGCTTTTTTTTAAAAAAAAAAAAAAAAAAAACAACCTACAAACTGCCATAATAAAAATGATTCAGCCGCAATTGCAGCGATTCTCTGGAATCTCTTCGCACGCCTACGCCGAGGAAGCCGTTCCCATCACGAGGGTGGGCTGCAGTGGGAATTTCCTTCCAGTCCAGCTCGCTGCTGCCCCGGGGGGGTCCTTGCACCAGGGGATGGGGAGGAATTTAGGATGCTGCGATAAAAAAGGGACCTTCCCTGTGAATGGATTTGCAGCCCGTGTGCTGCAACACCCCTAAGTCACCGAAGGAAGGGAATTGTCCTTGAAATGCCACTAGAACCTTTGAAAAGGATCCCTGCAGATTTTTTTTTTAATTTTTTTTTTTATTGGAGAGTTGTGAGGGTTTCGGAGCCTGCTGGATTTTTACCACACAAGCCACTCAAACAGAAAAAAAATGCCTGAAGGGCTTCACAGCAGCCGAGAACCCGGGTTTGCTGTTCCCCTGCCACCTCCCCGGTGCCTCGGACAGCTCGGATGGTCCCAAGGCATCGATTTTCCCCCTCACTTCCACCACGGCCCAGGAGATCAAGCACAGAACCTTCGAGCTCTGGTCCATCAGGCCTAGGGAAGGCTGAGCTTTGCAACCTGAGACAGCCCCCCAGTCATCTCCAAGACATGAAACGCTGTAGAGGTAATCTCTTCCTTGCTGTCCTTGTCAAAAAGCCCCTCAGAATTCCTCTGGGGGCAGCAAATGTTCAGGAAGATCAGATGCTAACAGCTGGCTGCCAGTTGAAAATGAAGAGTTTCTTTATACCTGGTCTCTAGAGAACAGGATGAAGTGCGGAGTCCACCTGGAAGCTGAGGGGGTTTTGTATTTCGCTTTCGTGCCTGTCTAGGGCTTAAACCTTTCCCTCCCGTCTCCTTTCCTCTCGCTGCACCTGCCCCGGCCTCTCCGCAGAGGCAGCGTCCCCAGGGGCACCCGCAGCCACCCGTCACCTGGCCCCGCACCACGGTGCTTCTGCCGAGCACAAATCAGGAGGCTCAGCAGGAACGTCCCAGGCCAGCGTGTGCCCGGGGCGCGAGGGCAAACTTGCGAGGGGAACGAGCGGCGTCAACCGCCAGCAAAGCATTTTTTATAAAAGCAGCTCAAGAATCCGAAGAAGCAAAAATCTCTTTCTGCTTCACGCATCGCGTGCCTGAGCCCGGAGGGGGTCTCCGAGCCGATGAGAGCCCCGTCCTCCACCGACTGCACTTGCCACGGCCCCGCCGAGGGCAGGCGGGTGGCCCCGGCCCTGCCGAGCGCAGCCCTGGAGCCACCACGGAGCTGTGGGAGCGTCTCCAGGGAACGGGGTCGGCGACAGCGAGGGGGGGGCCGGGGCACAGCGACCCACTCTGTTTGGTGTCGGCGAAGGGACGGGAGCGAGGAGCCTCCGGCGGCTGGATCCTGAAGAGCTGGAGCATCAGTCAGAGCGAGCCGAGCGCCCGAAGCCGCCGGTGCACGAGCAGCTCCGAGCGTAAACGGGAACTGGTGTCGGTGGTTTGGCTCCTCCGCGCCGGGGGGAGGCGGGGGCCACGCTCTGCCTGGGACAGAGTCGGGGATGAAGGTGTTGAGCTGTGCAGAGAACTTGAAACTCCCTTTCAGAAAGGAAATTTCCAGGCTGCTTTTACTCCAGAAACTCATTTCCCAATTTCTCCTTTCGGGGATGTTTCCAAAAGCCTTTCATTTGGATTTCTGACTGTCTTCCCTTCCAGCTGTCGCCTACAGCACCGCGAAAACCTCCACGATGAAGAACATCGACGGGAAAGGGCGAATCCCCTCGGCGGTCGCAGCACTCGCGCGCCTTCGGGTCGCTCCCTCCTCCTCCTCGGTCCTTCCCGAACCCCCCGCGGGGCAGCACGTCGGGGGCTCGGGGACCCCGGTTGGGGGTTTGGCACCTCCCGGGTCCTCTGCTCCGGAGGGGATGGGGGAGCGGGAACCGAGGGACCAGCCCGGGGCTCTCGTGTGGTGGGGCTGAGAGAGGGGCAAGGTCAGGGGTCATTGCACAGCCCTTATAGCCCTGCACACACACACAGAGACACAGACACAGACTGTGTGTGTCTGTGTGTGTCTGTGTGTGCGTGTCTGTGTGTGTGCGCGTGTGTCTGTCTGATTGTTTCAGCCACACACTCCTAGAAAACTCAAACACTCCGTATTTCTGGGAATTCCCCCTCACCTCCACATCTGGGCTCTGAGAGCAGAAGCCATCCACCACCCAGCCCACCTTCCCCTCCCTCCCCGCCCCTCTGGCACCGAATTTCAACGGGCAAAGCTGGGAAGAAGCCTACGGCCCCCATCCTCCCCTCGGAAAAATATAAAGAACGGTTTCCAGCAGCCCGGGAACGATCGGGATCGGCGCTGCGAGAACGCACAGGGAACAAAAGGCCCCGGGAAGAACCCAGCAGCGGTTGGGATGTAAACGGAGCAAAGCTGGGGGTGATGGCGTGGGAACAGGGAGGGTTTAGACCCAGTGATACGAGTCTTTAAGTGCACGGGCTGGTTGAAGGAAGGATGGGAGAGGGAAGGGTTGTTCCTGCTCTTCCTGCCACCATCTCTTTTTTTGTTGAAGAAACCGAGTGTGGGAGGAGCAGAAACGCCCCGGCTGGGGGCAGAGGCCGCTCCAAGCGCAGGGACGGGTTGAGTTCGTGCTGTTCCAGCTCCACGAAGCTCCCAGGCTCTTGCCGACAGCTCTGAGCAGGTTCTCGAGCATCTGACTGACTGCGGCTGCTCCAGCACCCTCGCTGCGATGCGGCGGCACCAGGGCGTTGTGTTACAGCCCAGCCCGTCCAACAACCCAGGACAATTCCGGCCAAAGCAAAGGATCTCAGGGACTCGAAGAGTTTTAGCTGTTTGCTGGGAGGTTTGTTGGGTCTGCTGGAAGGCGGATTAGGGACACGTTGATCTGCCAACTCGGTCCTCATCCACGCACCAAAAGCTCCGGGACTGGCTCCGCACATCGGGCAGGGCCTGATGCGGGGTCAGGGGACAGCAAGGCGGTGGGAGCTCCCTGAGCCCAGTGTTCTGTCGCCCGTTTTCCATGGAAACCCAAAGATCCTCCACACTTAGCTTTGATTCATCACCCAGCGAAGACCAGCTCCGGGAGTGACCGATCAGAACTTCAAAGCGCACAAGGAAGCGTCGATATTAGAGAAGGGTTCAAAATCCTTTTCATCCGAATTGCCCAAGATTAACCTTTACGCCTACGTTGCTGTGCGAGAAAGGAACAGCCTCCTCTTTCGCTTTTCCGTATCCAGCAATCGAAGGAATCAAATCGTTTGCGAACCGAGACAGCGCACGGAGAGCTGACCCTGAACTCTATGAACACTCGTGTCTAACGAGCCCCATGGGATTTATCCCTTAACGGGTCACGGCTCGGAGCAAAACAAGAGTTTTTCACAAAAGCTGAAAGGGAATGTAAGGGCGTGGGTCCTTCCCTTCCCCGAGAATGCCCAAACCGTTCAGGAGTCAGTCAAACCCAGTGAAAGTCAGGTCAGTCGGGAGGGATTCGTTTTGCCTTCCACAGGAGTGATATCTCCAGATCTAAACTATTTTAGGTGCTTATCTTGGGATGAATAAATCACCTTCTCCAGGTATCAATTTCTTTCCATTAACCGCACGCAAGCCCAAACAGTTAAAACTTGGAGGAGATGATTTTTGCCCGTAACTAAAAGCTCATGTCATGTCTCTAACCCGGTTCCACTCCTCGGAGAGCTTTGGTTTCCACAGAGCTCAGACAAAGAGCCTTTGAAGGTGCTATGTTTTGTTTTTTTTCCCTGCAACTGCTCAAAAGAATATTTACAAAACACGATACCGATTTTATTGTTGCTTGATCTATCAGTTCTTTTCCCCTCTGACTTGTTATTTCGAGTTCTCCTTTCGTCCTCTTAGAAGGGGATTTGGGAGGGGGGGAGGGGGGGGGGAATGGGTTGTTGCTTTTGGAAAAGCTCTGCACTGATTTTTATGTAAATTAAACCTTCCATATGTACAGACTCTGGGACGTTGTTTCAGTCTGCTGCAGCTCTGTTTATTTTGATTGATTTTAAGGCTGTGATGAAAACAGGGTGTTTTTTTAATTAAAGGAAAAATAAAAATGAAATGTAAAAAAAAAAAAAAAAAAAAAAAAAAAGTCTTTCTTAAGGGGTTTTGCATAACTACAATCAAGCGATGTTTCCAGGACTACTGACAAGCACTTTTTCAGGCTGATGAGCTGGATTGCTCCACAAAAAAAAAAGTCTTTTGCAGGGGAAGGGCTACGCTGCTGCCCCGGCGAGGTGGACGGGAGTCGCACAAACCACCGGGTCCCTGTTCACACGAGGGAAGGGGCAGTGCTCAACAGCCCCCGTTAATGCTGCAACAGCATCGCCAGCAAACTCAACCAAGCCACCTCCTTACAGTTTTCTTAAAACATGACGTGGTTAAGGTGGGAAAGGTATTTAGCTTCCATTTTAAAAAAGTACTGAACCACTTGTGAACCGTGTGTGACCTTTCGCAACCCACGTAGCACCATCAAGCTGCTGGTCCCCCCAGCGACCCTCCCCGTATTCCAGAAGGCCTGTTGCGGTGCTGCTATGCGTGGAAGCCTTAAAAAAAAAAAAAAAAAAAGCCAACACAAGCTCTGTTTCGTGATGAAAACCAGCAGAACAGCTGAAAGGAAGGTCATGAAAAATAGCTGGGAGTGCTGCGGTGCCTGGTACGCCCAAGCTACCCTGCCCAGCCTTCCAGACAGGATTCAGTGAGTCCCTGGAGCTTCTAAGAAGGACACAGTTTTGGGGATGGGGAGAGGAGATGATGACAAGGGAGGTTGTCAGAGGGCTGACAGCAGCGAACAGCTCAGGTCAGCTCAGAACAGTCAATACTCCTGAGTGTTTCCTCCCTAAACCTTCGCCATCGGCCGAAAGCCGCGTTAGGCTGGAAGAAGGGAGCGAGTTGCCGTCGCTTCCAGGTTCCTGTCAAAGCTCCCTCTAACGAGGAGTAAGGCGGGAGAGTCTTAACCTGGGTAGACTTAGGACTCACGCAGCCACCAGCCTCCCCTGGCCCTCGGTGTCTCCTTAGCGAGGCCGCAGCGGGCCGGGCCGGCGGCACCTCTGCCCCCTCACACCAACCCCCTGCAGGCTCTTTCTTCCACATCCACTGCCACAGAGTCATCAGACACCACAGCACCACAAGCTCAAGCCCTGGACATTTTACAGCTCTTAGAAGCACGAGTTCCCTCCTACGTGTTTCCTTAAAACACGCGACGACGCGCTGCGCCCAGCAGTATGAGAATCAAGGCAATTTTTTGGTTTCTTTTACAACTACGACCTACCTCAGCGTCTGCTCTCACAGATCAGTCTCACAGAGGTAGCTAACACTGCCAGAAAGACCCTCGTCAGGCTCCTCAGACGTGGCCTGGCCCCCTCCAGCAAGGCAGGAGGGGGCAGGAGGGACCCCCAAAGCTCCCGCCGGGCTCTCACGCACCGTACGGCTCCGAGAGCTCCACCTCTTACCCCTTACCTTCAGTCACCAGTCCCTGCATCAGATTTAATAACCTGGGCTTGAATTTAAACTTTGTGCCTTAGCAATAGTTCTCTGGAAGGATATTTTTCTCTTTGCTGGTGCCAATAAAATCGCTCTGTCTGTTGGTAACACAGGACGAGGTTTGGTCTCAAGTGACCTCTTCGACCGGTAACTGGTAGTCTGCAGGAAAAAAATTGTACAGAGTGCTTTTGCAATAACAGTGATCCAAGCAGAGACAGGAAGAGCAGGTTGGAAAAGAGACGTAAAATACACAAAATTGCATTAAACTCTTCCACAGTTTCCACAATTTCTAGGCTTGCTCTTAAAGCCTAAGAAAGGTCCTAATTCTTGGTGCAAATTTCAGTAACCTCACCTGCACGTGCCAAGTCTTACAGACCGGTTTCAAAAAAATCCCTCTTAAAAAATCAGGTGGAGAATAAAAACATTCAACAGCTGTAGGCGTTGGCCTGTAGGATTTCCTCCCCCACTGATGGATTTGCAAACCCTACTCTCAATTTATAGATCTGAGCCTAGGTTTATGAACCCCACTGCAGATTTACAGATCCTATTACAGATTTACAAATCACACCAATCTACCCTAAAGGGAAAGTCCTGATTTATAAACCCCCAGGTTCTGCTTAGGCAACAAGGCCATGTCATGATAAATAACCGGCTGTATAAACTCCTTCCCACTGGGTTGTGGTTTTTTTTTCTCATCTCAGACACGCTCAGTCTGAGCTGTCTGTTGGGATGATGCAGTCTGATGAAGAAGGACGTCTCCACAGGGAATTCTTCTCCCCAGAGAAGTCCAGATATTGCAAAAATATTTGCTAGACAGACAGATGGACACATACACGTGTACGGATCCGTTACTCTCAGTGTCACACCCGTGGTCTCTCCTCACCCCAGGACCTCACGGACCTGCGAGGCACCAGCAGCCACTTTGTCACCCGGGGTGGCAACAGGAACCACAAACCACCAACGTTCCACGACCTCATCTGTGGGGCAAAACTCACCACAGAACCAACGTCTCCGCAACCAGCCCCTTGCTGCTCAGTCGCCAGCTGCACCCAGAAGCTGCCCGATGCTTTGTGACAAGGAAAACCTTAAGTGCTGTGTTCAGGACTCCTTTGGCCAAGCCCTCAGAAATTCAAATATTGTTCCAAGATATTTCAGAAGTCTGAAAAGCAGGCTGGACACACTTCCCTGGGCTTCCTGCATCAAAATAGTCTGGAAAGACCTGAAGAAAAAGCTCTCTCGTTTACCAAGGCTCATGCAAAACTCAGAAAAGCAGAAGCAGTAACCTGAAAAATAACCGACAACTGTCTCGGCTGGATGCGTGAAGCAACAGAAATTACAAACCCTCGGAGATGAGGAGCTTTAAAGAGTCAGTATGGAATTCTTTTTGCCTGCTGATGTCTCTGGGGTTTTGGGAAGCTCATTGAGTTGTATGACTCCAGGAACCTGACGATTGAAGAAAAAACACCAAAGCTGAAGGTTGTTGGCCAAGTGGAATATTGTTGCAACCGCTTTTCTCCGGTTTCTAATCTTCACTTCTGACTACTCCTTTTTTTTTGTTTGTTTGTTTTTCTCAATCCCATTCCTCAAACCTCTGCTTTGCCTCTTCTTGCCCTATAAATCATTTAACTTCCCAACATATCTGTTTGTAGACATTTATCCTTGTCTTTGCTTCCAAGATAACCTCACCATTCCAGGACCAGCCTCAGCTCCCCTTCCTGCCCTCGTTCTTCCAGCTGGTCACCTCTCCTTACCCCTTGCTAGTTTTTCCCACCTCTGTTTCTCTTCTCCCTCCCTGCCAGCCCCTGAGACGGTCCCCGGCCTTTGATGGCATTTCCAAAGACACTGGCATGTCGCAGTGAACCTTAATGGAGCTTCAAAGCCAAAGAGAGCACAGACCTCGCTTTGTGCACCGGTTTTGTGGCTCTATCCATGCGGGAATAACGCCGCACAACGAGGGCATGCTTGGCCAAGAGAGGAGCAACCAGTCTGCCCTTCCCGAAAAGGGCTGCCTCTATTGTCCAGTGTGTCAATTATGTTGGTTCTGGAGACAAAAAAAAAAAAAAAAAAAACCAAACAAAACTTGTATCGTTATAAAAATAAAGAGCACCCTGGCAGAGCGGCGCAGAAAAGAACAATTTGGAAGCTTGCTAAGGGCTGAGAAATCTTGCTTATGCACAACTCTGCACAACTGTGCCTTGAGAACACGTGTAAGATGGGGAGAAAGCGGCGGGGAGGAGGGGGGGGGTGTGTGTGAGAAGAGATATTTCTCGTTACATTTCAGGGAGATCAGGTCCGGCCCTGGATTCTTAGTTCAGATGTAGGCAAAGCGTCTCCTATAAAAATAGCTGCGATTTGCTCGACAAATGCCGACGAGCGTGTCAGCGTTGGTTTGCTCGGCTTTGTCAGCTGCCGCTCCCAGCCAAATAAGGAGAAGCAGCGTGAGGAACCCCGGGTGCGTGCAGGCACCCAGGCACCCACCCAGCCGAGCAGCTGAGCCAAAGCAGCTTTTTTTTTTTTTTTTTTTTAGCTATTTATTCCCCTCCTCGCCGGCTCAATGACAGGCAAACCCCCTTCTCCCTCCCTTTTTTCTGCCTTGCAGAAGAAAGAACGGAGAGACACCTGGGAAATGCCTGGGATATTATTGGTAACGCCACAGTCTGGGAAGAGAGGTTTGAAAAACAAACCAAAAAAACCCCAAAAAACCCAACACCCCAACAACAAGGGGGGGACGCGCATCGGCGTGTGGCTGAGCTGATCTGGAAAATAAAGACCCAGAGAAGCCGCAGCAAACCTGCCCACGGGAGCACGTTTCGGGGTGCAAAGGGCGCTGCTGGGTCTGCACCCAAGGACTTGGAGGGTCTCCTGAAGTTTTACCCCCTCTATGTTTTGAGGGAAACTCAATTTTAATCAAAAAAACCAAGTGTCTGTGGATCCTTAACGATATTTCATTAGCCAGCCCCCCCCATCCCGTCGCACGGAGTCAGTCCCCTGCCAGCCTCGCTCTTCCCTCCGAGGTTTGTCGCATTTAAAGCTGCAAAGCGGCTCAGTTTTAGCAGGAATCACCTACTCGGGTCCCACGGCGGGTTTGGAGCTTGGCTGGCTGCGCGAGGACGTGCTGCTCGGCCTCGGGTGGTGCCGTTGTAGCTTTTACAAATCCGTTTCAAACTGATCCTGGCAGAATGGGGGGGGGGGGGATCAGCAAGGTACGAAGTTGGATTTCCAGCCCTGCAGTGCTTCCATCAGCAGCGAAGGGAAATTATCTTCATCTCACCCGTCAACAAAGCTGGGGAGGGGGGGATTGGAGATTTTGCACGGACGCTTTTGATTCAAACAATGACAAAATGTCCATTTTCAGTTGATTTTTCCACAGGAAAAAGCCAGGCCTTTTGTCAAATGAGGCAAACCCAAAATATTTCCATTTTGAAACGCTGCTGCAGTGCCTCAGGGGAGTTGCAGTTAATTTTTTTGCCCGCCGACCCCCCCCGCCGGCTTGGGCTGGCAGTACCAGGCCACCTCCAGCCCTCACGCTGCCCGGGGTGGGTCCTGCTCGGAGATGGCAACCTCATAGCTGTGGCCCACAAATCATTTTCACACCGTCCTCATTTTTCTGGAGGAAAACAAAGAAAACAAACCAGCATCTCCGAAAGCCTTATGGCGGTTCTCTGCCAGGATGCACCAGGACCCCCAGGCAGATTGGGCTCCGACTCGCCTCACCCCAAGAATTTTAAGTGGGAGGGAAAATGAGGAATGTGACAATCTCGCTCGTGCTGCGGACGTTGAGGATGTCCAGCCACCGTTTTGGTGACAGCACTGTGGCGGCTGCCGCCTTGTTTGATGCTGATGATCAAACACAGGATCTCCCCATCGAGCAGCCGCTGCTCGAACAGACTCGTACCCTCTGTGGAATTCACAGTGCCTCGTGCTTGCAGGTTCCTAACGCCCTTCAGAATCACTAAAGCAACCGTAACAGGCCAGCTGCAAAATTTCTGATTTACCCCAAGGCCTCTTTAAAGCAGAAGACAATTATTAAGGGGCTTTTAGCGAATATAAATAGAATTTTCACGCGCTCGGAGGCAACTTTTACACCGCTGGAGTGAGGTAAAGGGCTTTGGTATAAAGAAGAAATAGGTCTGTGGTGCTTAAATAGCAAGTGGTCCATATCTTGGAATGATATCCTACAAAAGCAGTTCACAGTAATAAAATGCGGGTGGATAAAGTCGTATTTCTCCAGCAGTTTCCAGTCTTGGAGCCTTCCACTGCATTAAGGGGAAAAAAGAAAAGTCCCCCCAAGGGCCAGAACAGAGCATAAACAATTGTGACTCATGCCAGAGGGTTCTCAGTCTGGTGAGGTGGGTGGATAAATACAGTTTTCTGATACAGCCCATAGTTCCTGCTGTGCAGAAGTATTTCTCGGTGTTCCTGACGAAGGAAACTGCAGAAGCTGCTGTTGTTTTTTGGATTATTTTTTTTGTTGTGGTTTTTTTTTGTTTTGTTTTTTTGGGTTTTTTTCTCTAATAAAGCAAATGCCTTAAAAAGAGAAGGCGAGATCTATTTCTGGAGGTCTGCAGAAGGTGGAAAGCTACAGGCCCTCTGATAACCCAGCTGTAAGGGCTGAATAACGTGTTCCGCATACACTCAGAATAAAAAAATCAATGGGATTCAAACGCACTCCGTTACGTTGTCGGAGCTGGGTGGATGTTTTTCTGGACGCTGTATCAGCAGCATGAACACCCGGTCGCTTGCGCTGGGGAGCAAAGAGCGGCCCGGAGGTCACTTCTGTGTGCCTTATCAACCCCCTCCTGCCACGGGGCAATTAATTTGATGTGGATTGCTGAAATTTTGAAATAAATGTTCCTCCGGAGATGCCCGTTGGCCGTGGCTCACCCAGGGGGTGCTGACAACTTGGTTACGGATGTTGAGATGCTCAGAGAGGTGATAGGGGTTTTCTGCCTGTGAAGAACATGTCAAGGGGGAGCCACGGGGAAAGGCTCTCAGCAGAACAGAGGGTACTTACCCTGAACTCATTTATTTCACTCCATTTTTCAGTAAATTTGGTGAAAATCTTAAGACTGTTTTGATAACCACGGTGTATTGAGAAGAAAGTTTTGATTTCTGCAGATTTCTTGCTTCGAGGGAAGCTGCTCTATAGGAAAACCTACCGAAGCATATAGGAGTATATTTATCTTGAATCCCTCAAGTCTTCCTGCTTTGTAATTGAGAGCTTTCTCTTCCTAAATGGAAAGCACCGTGCTTCAATCCTTGGAGGACTGGAGGATTGAAACCCTCTTCCAAGTCCCAAGAGGCAGAGGAAAAAAATAGAAAATAGTCTGACCTACATTCAAAAGAATAATTATTGACTTAACGAGTTCCAACCATTTTTTTTTTTTTCAAATTAAAGCTCAGCAAGAACAGACCCACTGCCCTAAAAAAAAAAAAAAAAAAAAAAAGGAAAAGCTCAGTCTTATTCTATGTCAGACGTACACGTGTGCAGTGATCGTATGTAGGTGTATTGAATATCTGTGCGTGCCTGTATCTCCTCAGCAAGGCTTTTTTTTTTTTTTTTTTTTTTTTGTGAGAGGGTGTGAGGTGCCTCGCAGTGTGAGTCTGTGGCCCGCAGTGGCTGCTCTCTCTCGGTCCAGGGGGTGTGTGGCAGGTCTGCACAGCCAGGGCAGCCACAGCCCTGCCCGAGAAGGGCTCGTTTAGCACCTCCCTCGTGTGAGCAGATGGAGTGACCCAGAAATCCAGCAGCTGTGGACTCAGGAGTTTGAGGGTTATACCCACAGTCAGCATCGGAGACACTTCTTGTCCCTGGGATTAACGTCTGAGAAAGAAAGAAAGAAAAAAAAGGCCTTCAAGTGTCAATACTCGAGACTGGAGTTAAAAAGAAAGTAGCAAGGAAAAGCAAGTGCTCTGGGAACTCTTTCCTATATCCTGCCAGAAACTCCCACTGACATCAACATCTCCGTTAGTGTCCCTGGTTCGCAGGAACGTCCTGGCTTGAAGGCACTTTAAAGCTCCTTTCTGACTTCCAAGATTCTACTTTGATCCCAACTCAAGACCCGGGACTATGATACAAAATGTTATTACTGATAGATCTGATCCTGCTGTAGGCCAGACAGATGGATCGGATGGTTTATTACAGCCAGTTCTTAATTCTGATTCTGCAATGAATTAATTGTAACTGATTTTTAATAATAATCCCAGTTAATCAATATATAGAGGGGTTTTATTCCTAAACACTAACCTTGGACAGGAGTTTGTATCCGTCATCTTTCACCTCGAGAAAAAGATCTCACACTCACAGACACTGACTCAGGGAAACTTCCCTCTTCAATACAATATTTAAACAGATGTTTAATTCACCACAGGCTGAAGTTCCTTCCTCGGTTCAGGCTGCCAAGAAGGAAACAGCATCAGACACAAAGCAGAACTATTTCCTGATGATTTCACCGTTGTTACTGGGCTCAGTTTTTAGTCGTGAGCTTGGGTGTTTCACTACACCACAGGTGACTGGAAGTGGCGGTGACTGGGTCAGGATCCACATTTTTACTAATATTTTTACATGCAAATACAGGCAGGTTCATCTCTCCGTCTAGGGAAAATGCTGCACAGTCCGATTGATTTTTATAGTATCTGCCATGCAAAAGGAAGGGAGCAGAGCCAGAACTTAACCCAGCAGCTCCCAGCCAAGACAGACAGACAGCAGTTTGTGTGTCCATACGGAACGAGCGTTGTAAACAGCTATTACCGAGCGTCGGGAAAGGAATGACACGGAAGCTAAGAGAACCACTGAACATTTTCAATCCAGTCTCTACAAAAATAGTCCAGTGCTCAAAAAAGGCTTGTGAATGACAACAAGAGTTTAAGATTCTACTCTATCCCCCCCTGGGGTAGGCAGTGTGCAAAGAAAGGGCTCAGACTTGAGTTTTAGGCAAGTGAGCACATCGTGGGACCCCTCGGAAGATGTAAAGTGTAAGTAATAGCAAAGCGCACCGCAATCACAACCCAGTTTTATCATCATCTCAACGCTGCTGCGGGAGCTAAACCCGGACCCAACTGAGTCGCTGTCCTTAGGCTCCTGGGTGCGTGGCACAAGCCGGGACCAGAGAGCAGAGAGGACCCTGGAGATCGTGACGTGATGGTGTTACCAACGTACCTGCCCTTCCTGCAGCCCCTCGACACCTTCCGAATGAGCCACCACTGGGCCAGGCCATCCACGAGATGTTTAATCCCTTTTTAAGCTATAATGGGCCTGGGCTGAAATAATTCTGCAGGTAAAAGTCATTGTGCAGGCTCAGCTTGGCTCAGACAGAGCACCCCTCATCTGAGGGGAAGTTCTACAGCTAATTAATTCTATTTGAATCAGGAACTGCTAGTCTGGATGAGACCCAAAGCCCATTACTTCAGTGTCACATCCAGGACCAGGTGCTTTAGAGGAAAGTGTGAGGCTCTGCTTCCCAAGTCTGGCCACCCTGTGAGACCAGCTCAGAACCCAAAGCTGGAAGATTCCTGTCACTTGTGGAATTCCTGGTATGAACCATCAGCTCTGACCCGGTTTTCTTGGTCACCAGGTTCAGGAGTTTCCGCTGCCTCAGCACATTGTCATTAAAGGCTGGCAGGGTCCCACCTGGGGTGGGCGAGCCAGCCTGGGGGTCACCAAATAACCCCACGGACCTGGGGGTCACCAAATAACCCCACAGACATGGAGGTCACCAAATAACCCCACGGATCTGGAGGTCACCAAATAACCCCACGGACCTGGGGGTCACCAAATAACCCCACGGACCTGGGGGTCACCAAATAACCCCACAGAACTGGAGGTCACCAAACAACCCCACGGACCTGGGGGTCACCAAATAACCCCACGGACCTGGGGGGGTCACCAAATAACCCCACGGCCCTCACACTTTCTTA
This sequence comes from Athene noctua, assembly GCF_965140245.1. NCBI lineage: Eukaryota > Metazoa > Chordata > Aves > Strigiformes > Strigidae > Athene > Athene noctua. The sequence goes on along the minus strand of NC_134065.1, from coordinate 3,519,170 downwards.
CAAGCACTTTACACAGGAGAGTATCACTCACCTTGCACGCACCCAGTTCTTTTAAAGACTGACTGCTTGCCTAGCCTGGCTTATCCCACTCGATCTTTTTTGAGTACCAGGGTAGAACAGGTATTTTTCATTCTATAAATTTCCACAAATCCACATATTTAACAGTTCGTACTAGCTGGTGAAAACTCTTGGAGGACACTCTGTGTAAGCTTTGTAGACTGGCTGTTTTAAACAATTTTTCCTGCTTGCTGTTATCTGTTACTAACGAGCTGGAAAATAGCACATCATCATTATTTGATTCCATCACATCATTCTTGATTCTTTCTGAACTCCAGTGAGAAATATTTATTTAAAATTTCTGGCTTTTTCTGTATACTTCTGAACGGCGTTATTCTCTCCATCTATTAAAAGTCCCGGACTGTTATTAGGTTTTCTTTTCTCTAAATGCAATTTAAAATATACCGTGTTTTGTCCTTAAAACTGACAGCCAGGAAATTTTGCCTTAAATCGCCTTTTTTCCTTCTGTATTTCATGCACTTCATAAAACTAATTCATATTAATTGCTCTCAATCCCTCCATCTCCTCATTTCTATTTGTTACATATCGCTTTTTTGTTCTAATCGCTGTCTTTGCACTGAGTCTGTGCCAGATGGACTCTCTTGAAGGAGGAATTATGGCTCTTTGGCAACTTAATGCAGTCTTTTTACAGACTCATCCACGTTAATTTGTGTCTTTCCATGCGAAATCTTTTGCTGTCAGTTTTGACTCACAGTTCCCTTCATCTCTGGGCAATCAGTCTTGCGGCAGCACATCACAGGGGGGGCGTGTTCCCAGCTGGGACCGTCCTGCCTTCTCCTGTACTGAATGTCACCAGGCCAGAGGTGCTCCTTGCCACCCCCCTGGCACCTCGAGGATGTCTCCACGCCCCCCAGTAACCGTCCCTGGGGTCGGCCGTGCTTGGTGTAAGCTGCGAGCAGCACTCCCACCGTGTGAGATGGAAATCCCCACGTTCAGTCTGCTTCATGGCCGCTGTCTGCCGAACCAGGGGTAAGCAAGCACGTAACCGTATTTCGCCCCAAACCCTCCTGAGCAGATGTTAATCTTTCCTCTCTCCTCAGCCAGCAGAGACTTCCAGCCCACGTCCCCATCCCTGTCCCCCTTCCCGTCCCCACCGGCTGCCTGGGGCCTGGTGAAGGTTTTGTTGGTTCTCAACTTCCCTCCTGTGTCACGGAAGGTGCCGGGCGGGCGGAGGGGACCCACCAGGCAAAGGCAAAGAGGCAGCAGAACCGCAGGGACAACACCACTGAGCACCGAGTCCCTCCCTCCACTGTCATCTCCAAGCTCCGGGAAGCTCCTGTCCAGACTCCCCTGCTGCCCCTTCTTCCCTTTCTCGGTTTCCTTCTCTTCCTTTATTCCCTGGAGGGGAGAATCCTGAGTTTTCTGCACCTCCTTTCCAAATGTGTTTTGGAGCACGAGCCAAAGTGGTTCTCCTCTGACTGCCAGGAAATGGCAGCTGGGATGAAAGATGATATTATGGAAAGCAAACTGATGAAAAAGCAGATATAGATACACATATATGTACACGTATCTTTTATATGTGCACTTCTATATATATGTATCTCCCCCAAGTGATTCAGGAATAGCAGACACCGAAAGGGCTAGTGGAAACAGTAATCAGAGATGTATTGACAAGCCTGGAAGCCTGGCTCCTGCCATCAAGTGTTTGTTTTCAGGAACTAGAAGGCGTGGTGTGAATTGTGCAGCCAGCATTCGGCACGAAGCAGGCGGCATTTCAAAAATGCTTCCGGTCCACCGGGGTGAAAGCAAGCTCCAGGAACAGAGCTCCGAGCCGGCAGCTCCTCGGTTAGTCATTCCTTGGCAACTTCACCTCAGAAACTTGATCTCCGTGTCCCAGTTTCCCCCGTCCGTACGCAGATAATAATCCCTCATCCACCTCTAAAAGGAGGCGGTGGGGTTGATCAGTCGATGCACGACGGGCTGGTTTCCGAGGCACAGACCCTTAACGAGACGAGCTGTCCATGGGAGTTACTAATGAGTCTCAGAGCATCCCCTCCACACTAGCACCACCATTCCTTCCCTTCGTGCGAGGTCAGGGGGGGTGGTTTGACACTTGTGCTGTTTAACGTGACACCCGGCATAGAAAAGGCTGAAAATCGAGGCTCTGAGTTATATTCTCTGTCGGCGTGGCACAAGAATGGCAAATCCTCTGCTGTCTCTTCAGCCCTATCTATTTTGTTTGACTTTATAAAATGTCCCTGAAGGACTGAAAACTATAGTGAGCTGTCCACTTCGTTATTTTGAGCGTTTTAAACAACCCTTCTGCTTTGTTTTGCAACAACTCTTCCCTGCTCAGAGGGACAACAGTCTTTATTTAAAAAAAATAAAAATCTTTATAACTTTTTTGCATGTTTGGGAGAGGTCAGACAAGCCAGAGTTCAAAGTGCTGGAGATCAGACCCTCGTGACACTGGTGGCTTGGGAGTTATGCATATCAATGATTATTGCTTCTTCCAAAGCCCTTCCCTTCGGGCTGACAGAAAGGAGACATTTCATAGCTCTGTGGTTAGAATAAAGAGTTCATACAGGCACGACGGGCAGACAGAGGGTATTATTCAGAGCTGTAAGAACCGAACAGTATGCAAAGGACTGTCATTAATTGGAACTATCCAGCAGAAATGTGGACGTAATTATTTAAAGGACTAACTCTCGACAGATGGACTTAGTCATGGCCAACGCATAGCATAACTATCTAAAGAGGAAAAATGCAAATGCCCTAGAAGGGAAACACTATTTTGAAGGATGCAGAAAGCCTCTGGCTGCTGGGTAGCAGAATGATTCCTTCCATCCACGGAGAGCCTGAAGAGTAGCATCCTCAACGTTTTTCTTCCAACGTCTGCTCACCCTGTGCTCTGTGCCTGCCCACGATGGTGACGGAGGGTGCTGTGAGTACAAGGCAGAGGGTGGGGACCTCCCTTGAGGCTCCTCATGAGGCAGCTTGAGGGGAGCCGAGACGCGGTGGCCCGGGGGGCCCCAGAAGCACACGGCTGAGCTGGGTGGGGAGGCAGACACGAGCGAGCACTTGGGGATTTGCGTAACGGTCCTCCTGTTCCTGACAGCCATGTGAGCAGATGGCATCACCCTGAAGATCCTCCCCTTGGCCGTCAGATGTCTTAGATCCAGTGGGATGGGGAGAGAAGCGGCAGAGACAGCTAGACAAGCTCTCAGCTGAGGGGTGCTTCAGGGAAAGGTGGTACTTCACCTTCTCGCAACGAGGAGTTCCAATTCATGAGCAGATGGCTCTGCTAGATCCCTCCGTGTTCTCAGTATTCATAAGCGGGCTGAGGAAATCACGATTTTAATCCAAAAGCTTTCCATCACCAGCTGAAGTCCTGCGGCTAACGATAAAAAGGAAGGACAGTTTTATAACCAAGAATATCTTCCTTCCCTCATCAAGCTGCTGATCCACATGAACAATTTTGTACACGACGAGTTCCATAAGCTCATATCTTTTTAGTGTGGATTGTGGGATCCCCAGTTCAAAATAGGATACTCCTGGCCAGACGTTACTCCATGCTAAGAGTAGCCCTGCAGCTGCCCCTGCCCTCTGGGCACCGTGTGCTTCAGGTTGCCCTCGGCCCTCTGGAAGATGTGGGCTCCCGCACGCTTGGCGAGCTAGCTTGGGACGGAGATTTGTACGTGAGGAGGGACGACGGCAGAGCAGAGAGGCAGGAATCAAACGGAGCACACCAAACCTCACCCCGGCAGGTCGGTGCCTTCCTTCACCTCTGCCACGCTCTCACCAGTACCGTAGTGCCTCTTGTTGTAGCGCCCAAACAAGGGAGGAAAATCCTGATGATGCTGAGTGGTGAGAGCCTGAACGTATAGAAGAAGTAGCACTGCCTAAAGGTTAAACCAGCAACAGGGAGGCAAGCCTGGTTTCATTACTGTTTATGCTGCAACATAAGCAAGTCACTTGATTTCTTCAGAACAGCCTCCCACTTCCTGTGAGCCAAGTGTTCTTCCTTCCAACCCACTTGCTGCTATATATAATCTCAGCGCTGTCTACCTTTTTTGCAGTCCAATCTGGGAGTCATGCTTCCCAGAAATCATGAGATGGCATTCGAAATTGTGCAGGTTCTTGGAAAAGCATGGTTTGAGTGCCTACTCATGGCTGCTTGCTTTCTGATCCTTTACAGGTCACAGGGTCGCTTATATGTCTGCTGGCATGGAAGAAAAATGGAAAAAAAAAAATCTATAAACAAGAAGTGTGGCTTGTAAAAATAACATTTGGCCTCTGTGTGTCAGATATATCATTAGGAAAATCAGTTTATCTGTCTTCTCGTTGAAGGAAGATAAGCAAATTTGCCTTCTGCCATCTGCTTCCTCCCTACTTTCAGTGAAGAGTTAACCAACCAGCTAGTCAACAAGAGGCAAAATCACAGATAAATCTGACTGTACGCTAGCAGTAAAAGAATGCTTTGGAGCAGCAGCCTCCTCATCTATTATGTAATAGCAAAGTTAATTTCTCTAGAAATTTAGTCTTGAGCAGAGATCTGTCACCAGGGATTGATCACTGCAGGGGTTGCAGCCACGTCTGGGATGAAACTGGGCAGCTCATCCGTGCGCCCAGCACATCCCACCCGTGAAGGGCAGGTGCTGGCCCCTTTCACCAAACTGTTGTGGGACTGGGATTCAGAGAACCCCATCAACCGGATGATTTGTCACATTTCCTGGGCCAAACCAGCAACATCAATCCTTTGCTTCCCAGGACAGGAACAAAAAAGAACGACACGATCAGCTGGAACAGGAAAAAGAGGCAAAGGGGACTCAGCAGCTCGCACCACGACACGATGCTTCCGCGTGCCCCACGCTGACTGCTGAGGACCCCCAGACTAATTACAAACAGCTTCTGATCCGCTCTCACCTTTCCCATGACTCCTGCCTGCTTATTTCTCCCTGGGCAGATGTCTAGAGTTACTCCTACCTGCATCTACTGACCTGTCCATCTTGGTTCGGTGGCCTCCGTTAGACTGTATCTGACCCTTTGCACTCTTCAGACGAAATTCTTATTTTCTTATAATCCATCTTTTTAACCAAAGACAGTATTCTCTTCTGGGGTGTGTAGGTAATTCCACGTTTGCCAACTAGAGTCTGCTTCACAGAACCAAAGAATCCACCACAGCAGGTCACCTGAGCACTACTACTACTCCTACCAGTAGAGTGCACTAATACTGAAAAAAGTGGCAAAGGATGGGAAAATGTAGATCAAGCAGTGGAATTTCTAGGAGGATTTCAACATAAGACGTTGTATTTATCTAGGATTTTCATAAGAATTATGTGACTAAACGTTGACTTGCTTATGCATAAAAAAAGTAGAAAAGATTGCCTTTTGTTAGGGGGAAAAACTGAGTCGTGGAGCTGGGGAAAGTCTTACCTGGAATCATGAGCAAAGGTGGGGCAGAGCGAGCACCACGGGTGCCCATTCATAAATGTCACCAGCTCCTGCGGAGAGGACGGGACTCGAACTCTGTAAAACAAGCAAACAAACTCCAGCACACTAGAGGTGGAACCAAACAGATGGGAGAGCAAGGGCCAGAGTCTCCCCCACTCCAGCAAAGTGCAGCATCTGCTGCACGGAACAGGGCTGCTAATGCCTCGTTACACAAAATGTGGGTGATAGCTCAAGTGGATGCAGTTAAAAATCTAAATAAATATATGCATCATCTCTCAATGGTTCTCCTCTGACAATCCCTTCTAGTGACCCCAAAATTTTTTGCTGTTGTAGCTTCCCTCAGACTCTCAGACAGCTTCTGACCTTGTTTATTCTTTAGTTTTAGAAACGTCACTGTCTGTATTTTAAGCTGCTTTAAAAACAACTTCCCCTTTCACGGTGCCTTCTATACAGTTTTCCATCCTTCCCCACTGCTTAGCAATTTAGAAATGTTTCCATCACGAAGAAAAGCTGAAATCGCAATGTTTGTTTTTAAGAGCGGTATTCACAAATTCAGAGGAAAAAAAAAAAAAAAGAAGATATTTCGTCATATGAAACTCTCATCACACAGAAATTCTTGTCGTTTCAGCTGAACCTCCACGAACATCTGCATCCTAAAGCTTCTGTTCAATGAGCGGGTCCGTGCTCACGCAACAAGTGTGCGGCGCCGAGGCCCGCTCAGGAAATGTCTGAGTGTACCTCGTGCAAGTGGGGGAGGCCGCAGGCCCCCCCCGTTTCATGGCTAGCAGTTCTGCTTCCTCGTCAGCCCATCCTGAAGGTTTCCAGCTCAGCTCTGACCCCCCCGAGCCCAGCACACCCGCTCTGGCTGGGGTCAGGGTGGCTGCTGTGACCCACACGGGTGGGCTCGCGCCTGGTCCAGCGGCCACTGGGCTCCTGGGTCCCCGTCAAGGCCACCAAAGTTGGTTCTGCCTGGGCTGAACTGTTGCACTGAAACATCCTGGGGTGACAGCGGCAGAACGTGATAGAAGGTCCAACTGACCCATCAGGATGGTGCGTTGGGGCCCTGGTGATCACGCGGGGACAACGTGGGTCTTTCAGGTGTCTTTTGTCCCTGCGTAAGGGACCCCAATATCCTCTGGCCTTCGCTGCCTACAGAAGGGAAGAGGAGCACCAGCACGGGGCTGTAAGGTGTCAGGGATCCAGGCTGGGCTGTGTGGAAGAACAAACGGTCGGTCCTGAGCTATGAAGCAACAGGGTCAGAGGTACCTTCCCTTGTGAAGGTGAAGTTCAGCGACCACGAGGAGCGGAGGCGGGGATGAGAGGGACCCGTGTGCTCAAGCCAGCACTGTTGTTCAAATGCTGACTCTGCCAGTTCCTCGGGGCACGACGTGGGATGAATCACCTCCTCCCGTGTACCACTCACCCCTCCGCAAAGGGCAGGCATGAGATCTCTGCTCTCAAAATAGAGAGAAGCTGCTACGCCCTTGTGATTCACCGCGGGTGATCGGTATCTTCATATGCTCAGTGACACTAAGTCCCGCCTAAAGGAAGGTGATGCTTAACGCACAGGAATGGCTACGGGACAGGAGGGGGCATGTTATTAATGAACCGATGGTGAAAGGGATTGTGAGGAAGTATCACCTGGCACAGAAGAGTCCCAAAGAATTTCCTCTTTCGTTTAAAGGGGAAATTAAAACTAGAGGCGCCAACTTAGATCAAGAGAGTGGAAGGGAGGCTCTTCAAATCGGAACAGACCAGGTGCTTGCTACAGGGTAGAGCAATGAGGGTGCCAGCTAGAAGGGAACTGGATAAGAAGGATTGTGAACATATTTACAGCCATCTGGCACCCTCTAATTATCCAAATGACGAGGCTGCCTGAGTGCTCACCAAAATGTGGAGAGTGAGGGAAGGAAGGAGTTTGTTTGGGCAGAGGATCTTGAGCGCTTCATGCTTTCAACGTATGTTTTTTGGAAATGTTTTATATCACTTACAAGATTATTTATATTACTGGAGATGTAGGGAAATGATACCAGAAGGAAATGGAAGGGCTACTCCTTCTGGAGTTTTCCTTCCAGGTTTCTAAAACTCAAGTCAAAGGAAAGAAAAGATGGAAAAGATACCGTTTCCTGAGAGGCAGCATCAGGGAGCAGGAACGAATCAGGAAAGCTGGATTCCTTCTCATCCGCACCACTGATATGTTGTTGGTATTATCTGAAGCCTTGCAATTTTTAGTGGGAAATCTGCAACAGCTGGAATCATGTTATTTAGGAAAAAAAAAAAAAAAAAAAAAATTTAAAAAATCCCAGGTTCTAGAACGAGAGAGTAAACATTTTAAAACAAGGTAGAGGTGTTTACTCAAAAAGTAAGAAGGAAATGTAAAAGTTTATGTTTCCGAGCACCAGTATAACGCTTTTATTGGCCCTATTCATGATTTTTTAATCTCTGAATTTACCAGAATAACAGTTGTGTTATCTTTAAATTACTCTGCTTTGTTGTGCTTTAGGTGAACGGGGAGTTTTGACTCATTTTCTTGGTTTCATCACTGTCCAGCTGTGAGGGCATGAGTAAGAGCTTTCTGCTCATCTCCTTCTTTAGAATGATACTAACCTTTCTCTCCTACGTGTTGAGTCTCAATTTTAGTGCTCGGCAGAAATGCAAGCACTGTGATTCTTGCACTGCAACTACAGTATATGAACATCCCTTCGCTTGACGGGACTGAATGATAAAAAACAATCGTTTACTGTGAAATCTTGGGATGTTTTTCTCTTCTTTCTGATCTGGGAGATATCATCGGGTCAAATACTGTGGTGTGGTATTTTTAAAGGCTGAATAATTTTACGACCACTAATAACATCTGCTGTTGCGCCTTTTAAGAGAAGGGTAATCAAATTTCATGCTTCAGGGTACTAAAGTGATCTCAGCAAGTGTCAAAACCGGCTCTGTGTTTTATGCCTCTATCAGGAGCTAAACTGTACTGGGCTGACTGGTCTCCTAGTCTCAGTCATTTAGGAACTGACTTCAGTGACAAATTATTTGTCCCAGCATGGTAAAAAGCAAGGCACTAGATTTAAGATTTGACATTCACCGTTGCGCACATACCAGGGCAAAAGAGAGGCCGTGCCCTCTAAATAATAATCTGGAGGGAGACGAGTCCACGTTACCTAGAGCACAGCGTCGGTGACGTTAAACCACTACAAGTGGTTGCCCTGTCAGCAGCATTTTATTGTCATGGGATCTAATCACCCAAGGGTTCGGCTTCTGCCCCTTGCAGGAACTCGCTGGCATGAACAGGACTGGGGTTTTAGCCATTTGTAAACAGGCACTGGAGGAACAAGGATTTAATCTGAATTCAATATCCAGCACAGAAATAAAAGATGACCGTTAGCTAAATAGTGCTCAACGACTCTAAGAGGGAACAAGAGGTCTGAGGACAGCGTGTTACACGGGTGGAAGAAAGCCATTTGCTTTGGCAAGAAAACAAGAGAGCGTCATGGTCAAATGTTTTGAAGGAGACGTCAAAGCAAGGCTTCACTGCGCCTGCCCTCACGCAGCACCTGGTGTGAGACAAAAACACCATGTTCAGACCGCTGATTTTTTTTGCGTTTTCTACCTTTGATTTCTTCCTACACTTAACTAAATTGCTTTTCACTTTCCTACCTACGTGCTCTTAATATTCCTAGCGAGCCACAACTTCTATAGAGCGTTTTAAGTCTCAAAGTCTAATCCCTGTCATTATATCCTTTAGTGCAGGAGTTCTCATTTTTAAATGCACTTGCATAGTTTGAATAAGTTCTTGGCTGTTGCAATGGAGGTGTGTGGATTTGTTTCCTCTCCTTTCTGTCACAGTTCCTTCCTTGCCTTCTGGCAAGTTTACCTTCTCTTTTTTTTGGTCGTTTATGGGATTCTGCCCGAAATGCTGAGCCCAAAGCGTTTCCATTTCCTCAATATTGACTTGAACTTTTTTACTCATTTTCAAAAATTAAGAATAATTTTCATTTTTTCATTCACTTGATTAATTCTCCGTTCATTCCATCTTTGTGTCCAGTCAGTATCAACTTTCAAACGAAATCAGATTGTATTACAGTTATTTACCTTCTTCTGCTGTGAGGCCTCCAAAGAAATCTGCGTGAGCTGATCACGTACCGATATTTCTGGTTAACGAGCTGATCTCAGTATTTCTCTTCAATTCCCTGATGATGATACGTCTGCCTCTACACGTTGCCTCCCTTGCCATGCTCTTACCAAGACTTTTCATCCTGGGTCTGTGCGATGCTGCCCAGCGAGGATCTGGCTGGCAGCCACAGCTCCCGAGCACCGCAGCCACAAAGTAAATCAGAATTTGTCGTAGTGACCGATAATGGTTCAGTCAAGAGAGAAGGGTCAGTCTCCCTCCGTTGGTATTAGAGGGAGCCCTGGATTAAAGACGTCTCACCTGGGGGGATAATCTGGTGTGTCCTACATCCGAGTCTGTTACAGAGGAAGAGAATTCATGGGAACTGTGACTGCTCGTACAGAGGTTCGTGCCTAAACCACTAAACTATTTTCCTCGGTCCATAAAGAAGCTGATGGTGCCTCCTGGATCAGACATGAACAAAAGCTGGGAGATGTGTCCAAGAAAGGTAGGAAGAGTCCTTCTACAAGCAGCACCACAGACCGTCAGTGTGGTGACACACGCAGGAACCAGACACCTGAGGAATGTTCTGTGAGATAAAGGAGACCTGAAGGCGAAGGGCTCACTTCTATCCCGGGGCGCCGTGCCATCGCCTTGTTGGCCTGCAGTCGCTCTGGGCCGGGTCTGGCAGCCCAGCTCAGCCAAACCAGGACTAGCACATTACAAGCTTTGCCGTGCCAGACGTTCGGCGTGAGACGCAGCCGCTCTCTGGTTTCACCAGCCCGCCCCAGGAGAGGCAGGTTCCGTGCCCCGGCGACACCCGGCCCTCGCGGGGTGAAGTGACTGAGGGAGAGCAACAGCCCAACTGCTTGTGAGAGCTCGGGCGGCAAAGTTATGGCAGGCTAAATACTCTTTTTTGCTTTCTAGGGGAGCTGGATGTGTGTGTTTTAGTGCTGAAAACTTTGCCCCCAGCCTGACTTCCCTCTTTGCCCTCCCTGCATGAAGTTTATTGGAAGGTGAATGAAAAGTTGTCTTGCTCTGCCCTCTTATGATAGTATCATATTTCCAGCTGGTTTTCATGAGGTATGTCCTGTCTGCAGCTACAAGGAAGACTTTTAGCTTAAAATATAATAAAATAACTTAAAATAACTGTACAGATTCTAAGGTCTAAGTGACCATATTCAACAGTATTGATTTTAAGTATTGAGATATTTTTTTATCGCTCGTTTTTTTTTTTCTTCTCCTTTTTTCAAATTTTCTTTTTAATGAAGTATTCGAATGTTTTACAACAGTGTGACTACACGGTAAAAACTGAAGTATTGCAGATGCGTAAGGTAAATCCAGAGAGTGAAGTGCAGCAGAGGTCAGCCCCAGCTGCCCCCAAACCCCTCACTCCGAGGGTTTCTAATCCTATTCCGTCCCAGGATTAAATCAACCCCGTCAACCTGCAGGGCATGCACAAAGTTTGACGGCAAATATCTGCAAACAATCCGGTCTTAGATGAATCAAATCGTGTGTCTTGTTCTTACAAACAGAATGCTCTAGAATAACATTTGCCTCTGCGGAATAAAAGGAGGATAAAAATATTAGAAAGTTATAAAATAATAAAGGGAAACCTTGCGACTTCTGACATCCCCTCATTCATCATTTTTAAACAGTATGTGCAGAACTGAATCTCATGTCCGGTACGTACATTCCTGGTACAAAAAAAAAAAAAAAAAGGGTGGTCTGTGATGTTATTTAGAGCTCGTGTACTCATCAGAGAGATTGCAGAAGACAGTGACGATATTGCAGCGCTGTGCTAACGTCCCAAGGCGGTCCGTTTTCCATTGTCCTCTCACACAAAACCGGGAATACAAGCAGTCCATCCATTGTGTAAAACACGTCGGGGGTCAAAGGAAATGGGTTGCAGCATGACTTCAGGCCTGGAATTTTACGATGAAAATGCCCAACTATATGAACCGAAATGGAAAGCCTATTCACACGAGACACCGACGGGCGCACGGGAACGCGTGTGGCAACCCTTGTGTTGCAATTGTCCACTCGCTGGTTTTAACCTATCATTTTCTTGTTTTAATTCAACTCAGCAGTCAGTAAATAAATGAACCACGCTCCAGCATCTCCACAGGGTTTTCTGGGGCTTCGGATACACTGAAATACTTTTGGGGGTGCTGGGGTGCCAGTGTCCGTTTAAAACGCCTGTGGTAGAGTCGCTGGTCTGCACTGAACCATTTATCTGCTCTTCCCAAAGTGAAGGAACCCACACACCGCCAAACGATCATGCTTAGAGAGCTGGGAGAGTTTTCCTATTTCCTTTCTATTTTTTGTTCTGTTTTTTGCATTTCCCAGGTCCAGCTAGGGCTGTCACTGAGTGCCAGGCAGCCTCTCTCGGTGGTATTGATTTTGTGAATATCCTAATGATTATAACCTTGATTTTTGGAATATCCTAATAATTATAACCTTGATTTTGGGAATATCCTAATAATTATAACCGTGATTTTGGGAATATCCTAATGATTATAACCTTGATTTTTGGAATATCCTAATAATTATAACCTTGATTTTGGGAATATCCTAATGATTATAACCTTGATTTTGTGAATATCATAATAATTATAACCTTGATTTTTGGAATATCCTAATGATTATAACCTTGATTTTGGGAATATCCTAATAATTATAACCTTGATTTTGTGAATATCATAATAATTATAACCTTGATTTTTGGAATATCCTAATGATTATAACCTTGATTTTGGGAATATCCTAATGATTATAACCTTGATTTTTGGAATACCCTAATGATTATAACCTTGATTTTGGGAATATCCTAATAATTATAACCTTGATTTTTGGACTATCCTAATAATTATAACCTTGATTTTTTTTAATATCCTAATGATTATAACCTTGATTTTGGGAATATCCTAATAATTATAACCTTGATTTTTTTTAATATCCTAATAATGATAACGGAAATATATATAAAAAAAAACCACCAACCAACAAATTCCAGTACTGTGAATTTTCTACTTTCCATTACACACGCTTTCTTTAAAACGTTTTCCTTTAAAGTAGGTTTGAAAGCCACCTGCTCACAGGCAGGTGTGAACATACTTTGTCTCGTGCGGGGTCAAAACGCAGCTGCTTCCTGAGGTTTGAGCGAGCAGCAGCCACCTCCAACTGCGTTTCCTATCTGCACAGAAACAAGGAGACCAGGAAAGTGTTTTTGCAAAAGAGATTATGTTCTTAATACTGGGAGCTCCTCCGGCCAGGAACAATCTTTCTTAAGCGGTTGGGAAGCAGTCAGCAAATTTCACATTCTTAACGAAACGAAAGGCAGTGCCTCAAAATCCAGACCCAGTTTTACGGAGTGACAAACGTTGCAGTGTGCCAAGCTGTGCTTCTGCCGTTGAGCACACAGGCAACACGCTCAGATACAACGAAGATACGCGGCCGAGTGAAATAACAGCGTTGGGGGGTAAGTGGAAAGCGGAGACGTTGATGTTATGGCAGTTTGCAGTTACACTTCTACCAGCTTTGACGCTGTCCAGGGTCACACACCCATTCACATTTGTCCAGTGCAATGGTGCACTTCAAAGCCTTTGTGTAATTAAAAATAACTATTACAACTATGTAATAACATTAATTATCAAAACTACTCTGTAGAAAGTAAACTCAAACATCCTAAGACTTTAGGATTCCCAATTTCTAGCCGCATAGCCAGCCTTAAAACTTCAAAAATCACAAGTCAGGTCCCAACGAAAATACGAGGTTTAATAAAAACCCTTTTACGATTTTTGTCACCACATTTTTTTGCCTCTTGTGCGTTTAAGAATGCCCTAGAATCATGCTTTGCTTCAAAGCTTTAAGGGGATTGACGGATGTTTCTTGAATGACAGTGAAAATCATCCTACATTCACATGACTCCGAGTGCTGCGATTTTTAGATGCAGCAGTCCAATATTCATAACACCATTGCGAAAGCTGGCAACGCTCATTTGGCTATGCCACTTCCCCAAAAGCCCATGAAAACAGATGGACTTTGCGACATGCCTGGAAAATTAATTAAATCTGGACGCTAGTGGACAAAGGAGAAAGGAAGAGCCAGATTCAAGGACACCTCCTGAAAAATGTTTCTTCCTGTTCGCAAGGGACACAGGGCTGGGGATGCACGGGCCACCCCAAGTCACTGAATATCTCCAGAGTGTGTTTGCTGCTCTTAAAGATGCGGCGAATGAAAAATGTGTTTGTTTACGGTCTGACTGCTGAGAGAACTGTTGGCACTGTTGGATTTGTGCTAAATACAACCTTGAACTTGAAGGGCTTGGGATATTTGTGAGCTTCAGCTGTACACTAACAAAAGTTTTGCAACTGTTGGTTACAACCGGGACCATTTCTGGTTGTTTACACACCCATGGTTTTTGCATCCCCAGTAAACACGGGTGATATGAGAGAAGAGGGGGGGAGGAGGAGGAGGAGGAGAGGGAGAGGGGTGGCAGACGCTTTGAGGAATGGAGCAGTAGTACAGGACTCTACAAGACGTCCATCACATCCGCTGAACCAAACCCTTTTTGACCCAGTTCTTGAGATTTTGTTTGCGTGCTCCTGCGTTACGCAAACACTTTGTTATTCTTGCACATGTGCAAATGCCACTGTCTTCGGGTCAGGACTGCCTAAGAAAGCAAGTAAACAGAGTGCGGATGCAGGAGGAAAGAGAACGAACTAGCTATGGCCTCCAGCCACACAACCCCAGCCTGGGATTTCATCAGAGTTTATGAAATAAGCATCCTAAATCCTGACTGGGAGGAGAATAAGAACCTGCCAAGAAACTCCCAGGTAGGAGAGGAAATAACGTTGATGCTCAAAACCCCAGTACCCAGAAAGACAGATTGATCCCTCGGCATGTGGCGTTTCTCAACAGTGGCCAATAATTAACCTTATCACTTGAGTTGGGTCGGAGATCAGTACGTGCTATTCCTTTCGATAAAGAGAAAAAAATCTCGTTATTGCGCTCAGTTATCGTTCAGCATCGAGTCTAGCATCCTGCTCCCACAAACCAGTTAGTGCTTAGTGCTCCAAAGCAACTCACAGCTCGCTAGATGCGTTATTTTTTGTAACGCAGTTCACAGACGCGGGAGAGGAGATGTACCTCCCAGAAACCAGCAGTCCCCAAGCGTAAGATTTGATTATCTTATTTTAGCATGCGCATTATGGCCCAGATTTGTTGCTGCAGCTGTGTTGTGCCGTGGGGACTGGCTCCTGCCTAATTTCAAGCAATGGCAGATTAGGAATTGCTACAATTACCACGGTACAATGTTGCTCCAGCCACAGCTCCATTTTCCCAATAATTAGCCCCTGCACCAGAAATCTTAGAAAGAAGATGATAGGAAAGCGGCTACACATCTCCTGGGGAGACTCCCTAGCAGGTAGAAATACACCAGTGACCGAATCTGTGGAGAGTACAGCTGCTTTATGCAATTAGAGAAACATAAAGCAGTTAGCTATAGGACCAGATCCTCCATCGCAAACTACAGAGGTTACTCTGGCCTGACGGATGTAATTACTTACTATTATTACTTGTATATTTAGGAAATCATCCTCTATATTTAGTAAATGTAATAGGGTAAGAAGAGTGTTGGCCAGAACACACAATAAGGACAACTGTCCTTCATGGATGATGGCAAGATACATCACGACAAAGTTTATACAAACTTTGATAAGCCCAGAATATTCTGGCTTGGAAAAGAAAAAGGAAAACAACTCCCCAAACCCAAGAACCTCATCGATACCCACAAGACCAGGTTTAAATTTCTACATATATGTTAAGACCAGGAAACCAAGTGGGGCTGGGGGCAAAGGAAACGAAAACAAGTGAACACCTTGGAAAGAAAAAAAGGCTTTCAGACTATGAAGCTTTTCGACTAGGAAAAGAGAATTCTGTTTGTAGAAGACTTACTAAGGACTTGAGAGATGTCTGTGGGAAAAGTATCCGATTTTGCCGCATTTCCTGTCACGGCAGTGAGCAGTGTGCGCTCAGGTTACCTCAGCATTTATAGGCAGGACCAGCCCGCAGGGTCGGCCTCGTGCTCCTCCAAGAGGGGATTTTTATCACCAAGTGTACCTGGGAATTTTATGGGCTCCCCTTTAAGGACTGTGCTACAAATAAAGCATCCCCAAACCACTTAGCACATGAGTAATGACCTGCACGATGCCAAGAAGAGCTTTTGTCCTTTCAAGGGCAAATTAAATTAAAAAGCGGTGAAATAATTACAGTATTTTGTAGGGATTTTTTTTTTTTTTCTTCTTGGGCTACGCAGTACAGAGGTTGAATGATCAGAATATGGTCACCTGAAGTCTTTTATGAGAGAACAGGAAGAGCAATATTGTCTACAGTAGGTTCTTCCTTCTCCCTTTCAGGTAGGCTGAATTTTCATTATTTAGAGATAAATTCTGAGGGCACATTATATTTTTACTAGACTATCACGAACATACTCCCCAAAATATTGCGTCAGTGGCCTCAGCGGTGTGCGAGTCCTCAGCATGACAGACCAGCCACTAAATCTTTTAGACAGTTCATTTAGAAGAAGGAATGTGGAAGAGAAGGCAAACTTTTTTTTTTTTTTTTTGGTAAGAAATTTGGAGTACTAATTTCACAAAGCTAATGCATACCAGACAATGTAGTACAAGCTCCTCCAGGCTGTTAGATGAATAAGTTCTTTCAGGCACTGCACACTGCCCTGCTTGTTCCCTAAAGTAGCGCTTTCTGGTCGCTAACCTCTCAGCTGGCAAGGACAGGGGACACTGGACCAAGTGCCATTTGTCTGCCAGCTTAAAAAAAAAAATAAAATAAAGTCGACTCATCCTTACAGCTGTTCCGTTCCGCAGATCCTACCACGCACTTTTATCGCATCTGACGCTACAGATGAAGACACACGATATTCTTGAAAATGAAAAACCCGCGAGTTTGATGTGCTCAGCTGTCAGAATCCTTGCTGAAAGTCAACTCTAAGCAGCTCGGAGCCCATCACACCCAGCTTGTGCACTCTGAAAATCATAACGACCTCAGAAATCGGTCTGTAACTTCTCCCCGTCCTGAACAAATCCTCCTGAAGTGAATCAGGCAGCAATAAATATTTTTAGAACGCAGCCTTCTCTCACAGTTCCCTAATGAAAGGGAAGATAATTACCTGCTATGGATAACTCCTGGATGTTGTAAAGACATGGGGTTATAGGTGAAGCATTATGGAAACAATATATATTTTACTACGTGAAACCAAAAAATTCTTTAGATCACCACAAGTTCTTCAAGCATCTTTAAAGACAGAAGAACACGCTACTTATTTTGCTGCGTTTTCCCCCTTACAATATCAAGTTTAATGACATGAAAGCAGCTAATGAGTCCAGAACCTTCCAAAAGATGTCATTTTCGGGAGTTACTTTGACTGCTCCGCAGTCAGCTCGGAGGTTAAGTGCTCTGCGCTCCTCTCCGCTCCCAGCCACGAAGCTCGTTCCCGGTCGGACTGTCGAGCCGATGGTGCCCTCTAGTGCTCTTTGCTCCTCAACCAGGGGCCAGAGCCGGGTTTAAGGTGCCGGGAGCCCAGCGAGGCTACTAGCAGAATAAGTAATGCCGGGAGAAAAAAAAACAAAACAAAACAAAAAAACCCAAAAAAATTAAAATTCAGATTTTCAGGGAACGGCGATTTTAAAATTTTTTTTAAACAATTTTCCCTTCCTCTTTCTTCCGCCTGCCTCCCTACTCACAGAACGGCCAATGAGACAATAACAGCGGTACTGCAGTAGCATGTGGGTGCCTCTGTGAGTGGCCCAAGAGCCTCGCTTCCCCCTGCCCCGCACGGCGCTGCGCATGCACCCGTGAAGAGAAAAACGGCTACAGATAAGGCCA
The DNA here is from genome assembly GCF_965140245.1 of Athene noctua. NCBI lineage: Eukaryota > Metazoa > Chordata > Aves > Strigiformes > Strigidae > Athene > Athene noctua. The sequence continues at coordinate 3,501,682 of NC_134065.1, read as the reverse complement.
AGCAAAGCACAAAACGCCACGAGAAAGGAGGTTCAACCATCATTCAACCGTCATGCCCTCCTGGGCGTTTTCCCAGAATAAACCAGGCCTATCTCGATATAGTTTCAAGCGTCTCGGCGCAAAGACAAAGTTTGAGCGCTGCCCTTGCAGAGCGCGACACCACGATGTATTTTTTTCCCCAGCCGTTCTCTCCCGGGGTGTGACACGGAGCGTTCACAACGACGCTGAACTTGGAGCCATCAGCGCGGAGGATAATTGCGTCTGATCGGGAATCCACGGCGTCCAACTCGCAGCGTCGTTTTCGGGGATTCTGTGTCAGGTTGGTTGCTGCTTTCTGTGCCTGGAACCACACAAGCCAGCCCGTCCTGGTCTCTCTCTGCACATCCCTGCGAGCTTCTCTCATTTACTTACTCCAGCCAGAAAAAAAGTGACTGGCTCTGGGCGCTGCCAGATTTGCCACTGGTATGTGTGGAGCTGCTAGTAGACATCACAGAGTGGGGGAAAAAGAAGCAAAAACTCTGTAGCTGAGCGACTGTAACTTGTGCAGTCTTAACTTCCTTTTTTTTTTTTTTTAATTACACCATATTGGAAACATCTGAGAGACAGCAGGTTTTGCACGTTCTAAACGATCTCCTAAATAATAAATCCAGATAAATATAATTGCTTGTAAAAGCAAAACGAGTTTTAATAAATTTACTTGCCTTCACTTAATCTTAATTATGTCGTTTTCCTTAATTACGCTTAGCCATTTCTAATTCTTGTGATTAACTCAGAATATCCGCGAGTAATTCCACTGCCTCAACTTTAAGTGGGTGGCCAACACTTAAAGAGAAATAACTAAGAGTACTACTGGTCTAAATGCTAACAACCGCTGAGTAATTTCCAACGTTCAGGAGTAGATTCAGCAAACGACTTAAGCAGGTTCTTAGCACTAATTCCTATTAGACAAGTATTAACTATCATTTAAGCACCTGGACTTCCCAGTTCTGCTCCCTCTCCACCCCTGGCCCTCCCAAAGAGGCAGAGCAGCTTCTCCCTCGCAGCAGGGAAAGAGAATTTGTCTTGCTCTCCAATCCTCCCTCATCCACTCTTCCCTCTATCTAAACTACATCTTTCCCGTCTACACAGCAAACAATATTTGCACAAACCTCACATGCAGAACTGACGTTGGCTTCCTAGTGAAAGCACGTTTTCTGTACCGTCAGACATTCAGGCGTACTAGAAAAAGGGGGGAAAAAAAAGAAACCTATTGGGGGAATTTGTAAAAGTTGCAACTAAAGCACTTCAAAAGACTTGCAGTAAAAGACACACAGCAAGAATTTCCAAATTTAAACGGTCGTCTCAGTGGGCGTTTCATATTACTATCTTCTTCATAATTCTCCACTTTGTTCTAGAAAAAATTTTTTTTTTTTTTCTTTTCAATAGTATGATGTTCCTGGAATCTTCTTTGTAGTGAAAATGCTTAACCTCAATGTAGAAATTATGCAGAAATTTAAGCCTACGGCTATTCAGAAATTCAGAGCAGAGATACATTAATATTCTTCCTCCTTCCATCCCTCCTCATTCTTACAAAGGTACAACTAGTCTGTTCAGACCTGCGATTTGAATGAGAGGTAACTCGAGATGTCTGTGTCAAAAAAAAAAAAAAAAGCGGCTCTCAGGGAAAGCCTCCCTCATTAATTTGTGTAACATGTTAATGTAAGAGATTTCAGTAACAACCAACCTCACTCCCCCTGGCGATATGCATCAATTGAGATGGAAATACCCCTCATTATATCATAAGATGAAACATTTTAATCTCAAGAAGTCTGTGCTTCAAAGAAAGCAAGCCCCAAACACACGCATTTATCTTCAGCACCAAAAGCTTTGAGTATTTTAAGAGGTACAATCTCAACTTTCAGAGCTACGTTCCCTTCAGCAGGAGGACTGGATGGATGTTACACCAGGAGGGGTGATTACACCCAATATTTAGCATTCAAAAGTCATTCCTTGATTACATATGGAAAAGAATTAAAGACATGGAACAGCCTGGGTGGGCCAGCCCCCAAAACAAACCCCTTTCGTACACGGGTGAGACTCTGCTTCAGTGCAGCAGAGGGGGAGCGAGGCCGGACTGGTGGGTGTGGGAGGGAACAGGCCCCTCAGAGCTTCGCCTCTTTCTCAACAGCCTCTTGCAAAATCGCTGCCGGATCTCGGCCCTTCCCACCATTCGGTGCTGACCAACTGACCTTCACCTCCTGCGGCCTGACCTGCAGGGTGTTCTCCGTGGCTCAGGCCCAGAGCTTTGTGCACGCCGCAAATTCTTTCAAGATTTTCCAGCACAGGACGACGGTTGTTGAACAAGATGGAGACAATCGGGCTGTCACCACCTGCTTGCATCTCTCCACCATTTTGAGCCTCCTGAAAACAGCCGAGGAGGCTGCCCACCGGCTCCCGGAACTGCTCCTTTCCCACATCTCTCCAAACAATTTGTTGTTGGTTTCCCCACACCTCTGTCGTCTCTTTGAGGAAGTTTTCTTAATCGTTTGAAATTGGCTCTGGTTTTGGCCGTTCTATGGCTGAGCTCCCCTTGGAGCCTGTGAACGCTGTGCAGAGTTTACAGAATCCATCAGAGGAGTCTCTGATGATTAAAGTCAGGTACCTGCTTGCTTCAAGTGCTTGTGAAAGTATTTTATACATACACATATTAAAAAAATACATCCATACATCTCTAACATCTATATATTTAAAGAAACTACACTGATTCACTACGCTGACAAGAACTAACCAGGACTTTCCTAAAATATTGCCACCTTTTAAAAGGAAGGAGAAAGGTAGTAGTCATTATGCAAAAATCCCTTCTGGAGAAAATGCCTCTGCAATATGCGACTAAATATACTTAAAAGTATTATACTAAACTGTAAATCACTATCTCGAAACAAAAGCACTGATACTGAAGTTGATTTCATAGCATGTGAACTCTTATTTAGAGGAATGAATACATCTTGTTGATGTTTGATTCCTGTTTAGTGGTGTGTGCTATGATAAAGCAAACTATTTTGGGGTGAGGAAAACTTCCATTTATCTTTTCGTAAGACTTTTCCTCAAGTGAAAAAAATCAGGTTTGGGAACTTTAATAATAGGGAGTCGATAATGCAGTGCAGTTTAACAACTTCCCAATTATCAATTCCTTCCTGACTATTAATTCTTCTGTGTTCTCATCATCCATTTAGGTAAGTCCACTTGATATTCTTCATCTAGAAAACACGCTTTAAAATGTTGAGTAACCTACACGCTACGCAGATTCAGAATTCTGAACTGTAGACACCAGAAGTTTCTCAGTCAGCGAGTGTGCTGCAGAGCAATTTCCCCGTTTGCAGGACTCCTGCCGAGGTCAGCGGTGGGCTTTGCAGAAAAAAAAGAACTGCTAGTGGCTTCTCGGATACGAGGTCTCACTTGGGCACGTGGTGCTCGGCCTCATGATGTCGATAAGGTGGCTGATGAAAATCAAATGCCAGGCAAGAAAATCCAACAGGTAGCACGTCATCTCTAATTTTTTTAATTGGTCAGTCCACCGAGGAACAATGAATTCTTCTTTTGAAGAATTATTACGTGCGTGTGTGGTTTTATATCCTGACTTAATTAAGCTGTATTTACTTTACCCATGTTGGTATTAGTAATGTTTCATTTTTTTTTCCTTTGAATTTTGGCACTGAGGTACCACTGGGTTCTGGCTGACACTAACCACTGCTACCTGATATTAAATACTCTTGCTTTATCCAGTCCACTTTTACTAACAACGTGCACGTGCTGCACGGAGACCGTGAGGTGAGCTCAGGTGGCACGTGCACACCTACCCTACACGCTGGCTGAGGGACTGCCACGAGCTCAGCTCCTGGCACGGGAGGCCCGTACGGTGATTACTTCATAATTACAACGGAAATGTCACCCTCTTATTCTCATTATCGGTGTGTGTTTGTTTTCCAGTGACAAAATCCAAGTCAGAAAGCTGTATCAAAGTTACAGAGCTATAAAGGAGATCAAAGGTATGTCTGTTAAAGAATGAAACAGCTGCAGGACTTAGGACCCTCTTAAGAACTTGGACTCACAACATTTTAAAACGTTTCTGTTCAGTTTAGGCAAATAATTTCAACTATCGTAAAATTTATTGTTAGTAAATCCGTAAGGATGAATGCAGAGAGGGATGCAAATATATATATACGTATGAATATTAACTGTAAAAGTCACTAAACAAAACTATTTCAGTAATACCTAAAGTACATAAAGTAAGAAAGTTTAAATATTTGACTTTAATGGCGTGTAACTTGATGTTGCTTGGATGAACAACATTAGCTGGCTGAATACTGATTCTTAATAAACAAACTAATGATTCTTAATAAACAAACTAATGATTCTTAATAAACAAACTAATGATTTAGTTTCCTGGAAATGAAAGAGTAAGCTTTCTTTTATTCTCTGCTAGAGGCTGAAGTGGAGATGAAGGTGTTTTTGTAAAGCTTAACTTCTTTCCCTGCAAGTTTGAAGAATGAGAGTTTCTTTCAACTTAATGTTTTTAGAGTATTGTAACTTAACGTGTAACAAAATATGTAATTTCTTAAATTTTAAGACACATCCATTTTTAACTTGCTCAATCCTCATGTTCTTACCCTCATCGACACTTTGTAATGAGTGGATAGCTGGTAGGTCTGCTGCCAGTGAGCAGATAGATAATGAATCTCCTACCTGTGAGTGCGTGCCTATGTGTATACATGCATTTTTATTAACCAGGAGGGGATTTTTTTCTTTTTAGCAGCAAAAAGTTTACCTGGTTTCGTGGCATTTTTAAATACCGCCTTGTCCTTACAACTTCTTGCGCAAAACAGGGCACGAATTACTGGAACTGTCAAGTCTGATCCTACTACTGTCTGTGTAGATCATCTCACTGATGCTGATGAAAGAATAGACTGAAGAAAATATTCATGTTAGTTTTCAGAAACACAAATTATCAAAGTCATTCATTTCAGTACTAATAATAGTTTGTGCTGTGATATGGGAGCTCATTAGTAGCAAACGGCTGCAGAGAAGAAATACCACAGCGTACTCCTAAGTGGAAAAACAATTATGAGTCATCGCTGTGACGAAGCTGAGAGAAAAAACTGTGATTCTGAAATGTATTAGGAAAGGCTCTTGCTGCAAAGACGTTTAATATCAGTATGATCTTAGCCAGGAGCTCCCTTCCAATCTTAGGTTCCTAATTAAACATTATTTCTGCATGTCCCCTCTATTCCCATGCAAGATATTCCCAAGGGAGAAGGATGTGACGACGTTGTCCCATTTTCTTTGTATCCCCCACGTCTTTAAGTACTCGTTCCTTCAAGATTTGCTCTAACACCCTTACACGAGTGTATCAAACACCCATCACACAAGTTTATCATGTTACCACGCAGCTTCAAACAAATCTACAAATGTAATTAAACTTGTCAACTGATGCTGATATAACTACCACACTCTTTCAGCCCTGGAAAAAAAAACAAAAAACAAACAAACTGAGATTTTTTTAGTTTATCTTAAATAAGTTCCAAAAAAACCACGAGCTCAAACACATTTCTGACACTCCTCTACCAGAAGGCACCAGGAGGTCTGACCCTCCTGGGCGGGAAGGCTGCCAGGCACAAGTCACCTCCCGAAGCCCCCGCACGCCGCCGAGCCTTTTCTCCGTTTCACAGATTTACCACCTAAATTTCCGTCTGAGCCCACCCTCGTTCTCCCAGCTCACGTTTGCACTGGAGCGTAGGCCAGGATTTCATCCCTTGGGCTTGTTTCACACTGCAGAACAACCGCCCTTCGCTTTGTGTTTGGTCACTGCATCTAACTGTGCACGGCCTGACCGTGGGTAAGTGCCTTCGATGTGTTACTGGGCTGGTTTGGGCTCTGTCAGGGTCTCAGACAGCATCACGCTGGCTTCTCCAGGGGTCTGGAGGTTACATGATGCCAAAATAAGTTACTATTAAAATAGTTTTAATAATAAAAAAAGAAGAAGAAAAAAAAAAAAACCAACACCGCCAAAAGAAGTTACTATTAAAACACAGTCATGAGGCTATACTTAAAAAGTAAAAAGACCCAAACAAAAAAAACACCACCGCAAAACACCCAAAACAACCAAAAACCAAATTCAAACAATATTTTGAGATAAATTCTTTTTTGGCAATTATTTGATAAAATCATTTGCATAGAAAGCGTCTGGGTATTTTAACTTTCCCTGCAGTCTGTGTTCCTTATTATGCTTTAACTAACAAAAACCACAATATCGAGCAAAAAAAGCCCAACAGAATTTTTTACTCTTTCGGTGAAAATCAACAATAAAAATATCTTAACACACAAAGCAGCCGCTTCGGAGGAGCAGCCGAAGGGAAGGGGAGGCTCCTCGTGGAAGCGCCCGAGCCGACTATACAGAGGTATCATTTTTAATCAAACCAGGACCTTTTTTTTTTTTTTTTTCTTTCCTTTTTCCCTTATCTGACCAGACCCCAGCTGTGTGACACCCGTTAGGTGCCTGCTGGAGCACCCACATCCCCTCCGCTCCTGTGGGTCCCTCGGGGATGGCTGTGACATAGCACTTGGCTTTAGTGGGCAGAAACTACTAATGCTTCACCCAAGCGGAGCTGAGCAACTCTCATTTGCTACTCCATCAGTCATCAATACGATTATTTTATTTCAATTAACTTTACTGTAGAAGGAAACGCACATCAAACAGGCCATTTAAACATATTATATTAATATAGGAAAAATACATCTATTTTTTTCCCAAACACAAAACCAAATATGAAGTCTGGGGTCATTTTTTTCCTCAAACAGAATTCCTTTTCCCCCTGCCAAGAGTTCCCAGCCCTGTGGTTTTGTTTCAGTTTGTTGTTGTAGCCATACATATATATTTTTGGATTCTCCCTCACTTGTGGCAGTTAAATTAGAAGCATGACGAAAGGGTTTCCTCAATTATTTTGGGGGCTGCTTTTTTTTTTTTTTTTAAATGAGACACACTCAAAGCAGAAACTAAGGCATACTATGAACCATAATTTTTAAGTTTAAAAACCAGAAGAGTGTTCCCCAGAAGATAAAGCTGTAGCTCAAGTGAAAAATCTCCCAACAGGAGTAGCATCAGAAATTTCACTGCCCCAGGCTGTGCTCTGCAGAAATAAATTTTCTGCCATCCTGCCCAAAGCAGCTGCTGTCACTGACTTTTTTCTGTTCCCATCCGATGCCTTTCGCCACCTCAGGGCAGCTGCTGGCCCTGACTGTCCGTTTGTGCCAGTCCTGCTGATCGATGAACAACAAATGGAGAGCACGAGTGTGTACCTACAACGTGGTGTCGTCTTATTCAGGCTGCAAACCCCAAGCACAACCAAGAGACTCAGAAATTAGCAGGAAAAAATAACGTAAGGATTATTTTTATCTCGTAACTTCTGAAACGATCTCATTCTCTAGTTCAGACATTTGTAACGTTTACGATCAGTGAAACTGGTATTTTTTTAGTTTAAAGCAACAACTCTTGCTGCCAAAATCAGCACACAGTGCTCTGTTTACTGCTGAACGTGGCAGTTTTCATTTTGACAATTCTCATTACTTCACCATAAAGCTCACAGTATTTTACACTTTTCTCCAAGCCCAAATTCCTGAATTCATGTGATTACATGACAATGTCAGCTTCCCCTTTATCACATAAAAACACAGAATGAACTTGAAAGGATCCCCCCTGAAGGCTAGACATTGAGACACCCTGGTGGTTTCATACCCTTAACAGTATGATTTTTTTTTTTTAATTTAATTTGGGGAGTGGGGGGGGGGGGGGGGGGAAAAAGGCTAACTCATCATCTTGGAATGTGCGGGAATGCCAAGGGATGGTTCTGATAGTTCTTGGTTACCTTACAGATGAAGGAAAATCCTTTGGTATCAGACTTACCTGCACTAGGGTTAAAAGAGTTGCTAAAAGAAGAGGATGCCCCTTCTAGGCAGGTTTAAAGACAGCGCACAAGCGTGACGGGGAAGGTCGTGACATCTGCTACCACACAGGCGTGAAGCAGCAGCGACGTCTTCGCCAGCACCTGATGGGACCTGCAGAGGCAACAGCGCGGGAGTTTCCTGAGAAGCACAACTCACAAAACCAGCTTGCCAGAATCTTTGCATGCCCAGGAGCAAGCGGATCGCCCCTTCCCTCTGTGGGAGCACCCATACGGCTCCCCCGTGACACAGGCACCCGCTGTCGCATAAAGGCCCCCCAAAACCTTCTGGGACTGGATGAGATTTACCTGCCGTTAGGCAATAGCTACTGTGGGGATGAAGGTGAGACAAGGGGGAAATTTATGTGGTAAATTTGCAACGTTTCCTTGGGAAAACAGGCCAGATTTGGAGGACACACGAACCACACTGCAGCAGCAGCCGCCCGAGTTTTAATTTAATTTCTAATTTAACGCGCTTTTAACGAGTTCTCCAGCTACCGGGCTGTAACTAGGGAGGGAATTTCTTCACATTTTCACACAGGGAATTTGTACCAAAGTCCAGCTAAACTTATCTTTTATCATGCGCGACGTCGATAAAACAACTTTGCGATTAGGGTTGATGCTCCACACCCCCCGGGAACCGGAGCCCCGCTCTCGTTTTCACCACCCGCACCGAGCTCTCACCACCTGACAGAAAAAGCCTCTCCCGCGGGGGTTGGGGGGGCAGCAGAGGCAGTTTTAGGGTGGGAATGAGGCGATGAGCGGGAGTGCTCCTGCCCTCACCTCTCTGCCCGCTCTGAAGGGGCGAAGCCGCGGCGGGGGGGGGGCGGCGGGAACGGCCGTTGAGGGGGGGGAAGCGCGAGAGTGAAGCGGGAAGGGGCGGAACTGCGGCAAATCTCAGCCAATCAGCGGCGGGATCGCGGCTCGGCCCCTGCTGCCCGGAGTCGGGGAACCCCGTGGGTAACGGTTTCCCGCTCTCAGGGGCCCCGCGCGCCCCCTCAGGCGGGGAGGGGGGGGGGGAGGCGCCCCCTCCCCGGCTCTCACTCACCTCATGAGGAAGGAAGCGGAGGGGAAGCGGCGCCAAGTGGAAGGGGGAGATAAGGGCCGAGAAAAGTAAAAGAAGGAGCTTACAAAAGACAAAAAGCTCCGAGAGGAGGAGAAGGAGGACGGAGCAGGAGGGAGGAAGCAGCCCGGCCGCCCGCCAGCAGAGCTTCCCCTCACTGCGACAAAATGGAGGACAGCAGAGCCCCAGGGATTCCGCTGGAGACAGCAGTCTGGGCGCTTGTAGCCTTTGGAGAGCGGCAGGCTTCCTTCTGTCCCCGCCCGGCAGCCGCCGAGGCGGGGAGCGAGCACGTCTTGCAGCCCTTGTGGAGCATCTCGCCTCCGGGAGCTGGACAGATGACTCCTGCAGCACCAGAGATGTGTTTAAACCAGAGAAAAACTGCCAGGCTGGGGCAGGGAGAAGGGTGGTTTATGACAGGCCACGACAAGCTGCTCGCCTTCAACAGTGAGCTCAGGAGCCCTTCAGCCCACGCCTCGAGTTCTTTCTGATTTTGAAGACGTGCCTACACAGCACTGAATTTCCTCTCATCTCCTTTGCCATGCGTGTACCAGAATGGAACAGCCTGGTTTCACTTAAAAGCACCAGTATCCCCACAAAAGGTAGACTAAACTTCTGATAAAAACAATCCTAAAGCTCAGGCTCACTGTTTGGTCTCACTCCCGTGGGCAAATATGTGCGTGGGGATTGAGTGGCCCAATGCAGGGCTTTAGAGGGAAAGGCAATTCCTCCTCACACTTGAAAAAAAAAAAAAAGAATCCCAGAAAACCACCACCCATTTCTTGGCTAATCGCTCATCTAGTAGAAAAGCCTGTTTAGTTACTAGCTTTCTCAAGTGCATCCAGGGGATTTTTGCCAAGAATGCTGGACTAATCCCAAAATAAAAACACAATGCTATGTCTAGCTGGATAGGAGAAGCAGCTTTTTTTAAACATTGTTCTTGAATGAGGAGTAATTCCCACAGACAGAGGCAGCTACTTTGAAAGGACAGCATTAGACTTGCAGCTCGGGCTGCCGGGCACAGCAAGTCAGCATTTATGAAAAGCAAAATATAAACAGGCTCTTGATTTTCATTTTTAAGACTCAGCCAGACTTGCCTAGCTCAGCTACACTCGAATCGCGCTGATTTCTACAGCATGCAAAAGCCCTGTCAGCTCCAACACTCTTTCTACACAAAACTCATCTAAGGCAACTATCCAGACATCATCACTTTGGGTTTTCCAAAGCATCCTCGACAGTGACAACATTACCAGGAGCATCATAAAGTCCAAGTTCTTGCCCCAGAAAGACTCAAAATTCTGCAGGTTTCCCCCCAAACAAAAAGATAACAGGAAAAAGAATTACCTCATGCTCCATTCCTTAAGAAGTACCATGTTCTCCACAGCTGTACATACCAAAAGAAGTAATCCAATACAATAGTCTCAATTTATTTGAAATAATTCGGTTTGAAAACTTTTTTAATTTAAAATTTACAGCACACGTGGGGAGGAAACATGTTTTGTTACAACTAAAAATTATCAGAAGAGTGCTGCAGGGTTGTTTTCTTTAATTTAACACTGTCATGGCTTTATTCAAAACACAGTTGCACAAAATCAGTTACTCCAAAGTTTAAGGAAAGAGTTTGATAAGGAACCGAAACACACTATATACATACTGCCATACAAAGAGCATTAAAATAGGACAAAACCTCTACAAAATATAAAACCCACCCTTACATATTTGCATGAAAAGACCACCCACCAAGCAAAAAAGTTTCAAAAGTTATCTGGAGGCTCTGTATTACTCGTTTTAAAAAATGCTATGCTGTTTAATTGCATGCCAAGCTGACAAATATGAAACTATACTTAGATGGTAACACCGAGGAAAAGACAAAGTTACTTAGGAAGTTAAGGTCTGCGTGAGGCTCAGATTTTTAGATGTAGCGGCTGATGCACGACCCTGCAAGTTGCTTTTAGGAAGTGTTAAGCCTATCGGAGGGAAGGTCTGCAAACCCCTTCCGAGTTTATATTCTGTTTTGCCCGATGAGCTCATCCAATGGCCAAGTTGGAGTCGCTTACTGAAACAAGACCAGCACTCGAATAATTTTAATCCATCAAAACAGAAAGTTTGTTTCCATTTAAAACTAATTTTATATGCATCAGTAAAAGACAGTTAAGGAAAACCCTGACAATGAGGTACTTCAAAGTACACACTTATAAATAATAGGTTTCAATCATTCGCCGAGACTAAAAAAAAAAAAAAAAAAAAAAAGCAAAAAGATGGGAAAACACACTTTGCTATCTCAAAGCTGAGCACGAAGCAACGGCCTTGAACACAGAGCCTCCATGACAAGATAGGATGTGCACTTACCTAAGGTTTCTAGTCATTCAGTATTCATACACAAACACAGGAACTCAGATTGTGGTTGCAAATGTAGTTTTACCACTACTTTTCTAGTGTCTTTACAGATATTCATTTAAAAAAAAAAAATGCAAAACCCATTTAAGTCAGTTCATTTCCAAGCCTGTTGCCATCTGCCTGACTCCTTTCACTCAGATGCCTGTAATGGCTGGCTATGCTTTACAGCTACATGAGGAACTATGATTTAAGGCTCTATTCGGGGGAAAAAAAACACACACACAAGAAACTGGGCTTTGCAGAACTTCAACCCTGCAGTATCTAAACTTGATTTAAGAGTTGGAAGTCACATTGAAAGTCTGCTAGTGTGTGAAATACCTATTAAATATTCACAGGTAACCGATCTACGGGTGACTGACTCTTACTTAGGTCCAGGAAATCTCCCTCTTCCCCACCCTTGGTGTCTCCCCCAGTTTAATGGCAGCTATTGTCAGCCAAGACAGATATAAAAATAAGTCTCTTGAATAAAGCTGTGTGTGATATTTGGTTCAGTACCTACGTGAAACAATGTAAATTAGTTTTATCTCAAGACTACTGTTTTAAATCCAAATCCTGACTGAAAGAGGAATGCTGTATGTTTGAACTTGCATCGCAGTGGCTCAAATAGAAAACACGGATCCGTCGGGGCAAAATTAGTGAGACCTGTTGGTCACAATCGGGCTGCTAGAAAAAAAAGCTCATCTGCATGTCTCCTGTACTTGCCACCAGCTGTATGCAATGGAACAAGTTTCTGCAGCCATTCAATATAAAAAACCCTAAACTATTAACTAGTATTATACACGAACTTGAATGGTTTTGTCTACCACCAGATTTTAAAAGTTTAAAAGGTGACTTGTGAAGAAAGACTTAACTCAGGTTTGTCTTTCCCTCTTCCATGATTCTATAAAAGGGGAGGGGTGGTGTCTAAAAAAAAAAAAATGTGCTTGAAGAAGGAGTTAAGGGTTAACTTCTGCATCAGAAATGCACATATTTTACAGCCAAACACCATGATTGTTGCAGAATTCCCCAAATGACAACGTGAGAGTGAAGTGAGCGAAAGTTTCACAAAGACTTCTAGCGGAATGGTTTAAAACTACAGATTATTCGCTTTTGCAATACCTGCAATGATTATGTATTTTGGAGAGAACTTCGGGATTACACAACCCTTCCCGTTTGCCAAGATACATTCTTGAAGGTATCTATCAATACTCCAGCGAACACTGAACACCAGAACAAGCAGGAAAAAACAAAGATCTTCTGAAACCCACTCAGGCTTTACAGTGTAACACAAAATGGGATAGAAGACTTAAAAAAATTACAGGAGTCACCTTTTAAAACGCTGAAATAAAGGTGTGATCTAGTTGTCGGTTTGAAACAGAACCCCTGGTAAACTCATAGTCGACCTCTCATTTAAGAGACTGGAATTTGCCATATAGCATTTTTGAGTTCAGCTTTTTAAGTATAAAAACTTTAAAATCTTGATGGAAAATTCACACTATTAAACCCACGTGAAATGGGTGTTTTAACTCTGGGCTAATGATGACCAACACAGCAAGCTTGTATAAAATTAAAGAGCTCCAAATAAAAGTCTAGGGGGAAAAACCTCGACAATGGCTTCAGTGATTATAGGGCTGAAAATTGTTTTCTACATATAGGTTCACTAACAGGCTATTATATCTTATTTGGAATGATAAAAAGGGCAAGAATAGTAAAACCACACTTCTCCTATAAAAAGTTAACATATTATCTTCTGTAGGGACATCTATGGTACATGGAGACATACAGATCTGCATAATCACTATTGCGTATTCTGTAACTTAAGAGTCTGGTCCTACTTGTGTCTATCACAAATTAATCATCCTCTTCCTCGCCTTCATCTTCAGGGTCTCGTTTCCTCTTCTCCCCTCGAACGCCCTCTGCTAAGGAAAAGAAGTTGCACACATCTCGTTACGTGCCGCGCGCACACCGCGAATGCAAAGTCACACTTTCAGAAAAGGTAATCCAAAGAGTTACTGTTTGTTAATGCCTTCACCACCCTCCCATCTCCCCGCCGCTTATGGCTCAAAAAAAAAAAAAAAAAAAAGATCAGTTTACACGACTCTCAATAATTCATGCAGGCCATATTAAACTAAGTTCAAGCTAAGCTTGCGATGCCTCATACAGGAATTACTGATATGAAGCAGATTTGTAAAACCGTTTAACATCTATGTGAGAACTAAAATGGAAATGACATTTTTCTATTTCGCTTTCGTTGGCGCACACCCTGCCCCAACCCAGCGGTTTCTGCAGATACCAAGTGAAACGTGCTCCGTCCTCTCTCCAAAGACAAACTGATACAGGCATCTTGCATAAACATCTTTGAGCTTATTATTAGAAATATGCTTAATTCAGTCAGTGGACTATGCGCTCTTGTGGTGAAATCATGAAATGCAATTTTGTCAAATCTAATAGATTTATTTTCCAGCAGTCATTTCCTGGCTAATTACCCATCCTGACCGCCCGCTTTGTTGTCTTAATAGATTCGAAGGCTGCGTTTGTAAGCAGCAAAGAATTAGCATTACTACTCCAGAATTTCCATTTTTTCAAGTGCACGGTAACATCTCCAAAAACTGCTCCATTAAGCCAAAAGATGAGTCTGGTGAGAAATTCTCAAATCTTGTCTATAGTTTGCACAGACATGGAACTGGGCCTCAGGATGAATACAAAACTTTGCTGCTAGGGATAGTTTAAAGATCAGGACAAGAGTTCTGAATCATTAGAAAAGTTCTGGGAGAATCTTGTAGCAAGAGAAGTGCAGAGGAAAAGCCAGCTCGCTGCAAGATGATTTTTTTTTTTTTAAAGGCAATTTTTGTTAAAGGGGCTGTCGCTGCCACAGGGGCCTCCCAGGCAGTGCCTGCGTCGTACCCCCTGGAGCAGGGAGATATGGGCGCCTGCACCAGCACGGACCAGAGCACCCAGTATCTGCAGAGGAGACAAGAACCAGCCGCCCGCCCGCGCAGCAGCTTCTGCTCCAACATCTGGGACGGAGCAGCAGCACCAAACACACGGTCCGTCCCTACCCCCACGGCTCAGGCACCTCACCCAAGGTGCAGAAAAGGAACGGGCTGTACTGTTTTAACTTCTCGCAGGTCCTTTCTTAAAGTATCAAAAGCTAGAGGAAAAAAGTTACTTTACAAAAAAAAAACAACCTTGAATAAACCACTTCTTGCAAACAGAACATGACCTTCTGCAAAATGCCAAAGGAACAGGATCAGCCTGCGAGAACACCACGGCCCCGAGCGGTTACACACCCCATACACTGAACCTTCTCAAAGCAGGAGCAACCACATGCACTGGCTTGGGTTGGGGGTTTTTTTTGCAAGCTTTTGACTATTATGCATGTGTCTGACATCAAAACAGTTGATTATGAAATTAAGAAGTTACAACCATTGATAAAAAGACTAGATAGAAAAAAAAAATAGGATTAGGCTCACTAGCTAAGCTGCTGGACAGGACAGCGGGTCGGGTTTGCCTCTGAAGTGGAAAGGTTTACGGGAGAAGCTGCTTTCAGCTTGATAAAGCTAAAAAATCTAGAGCTGCTGCTTGCAGGGCTTTGCCAGTGGTGCATTAAACAAGGTATTTTAAATGTATGTGCACAACATTTGCAAGATAGACAGGAGAGTCCCTCTCCTCTCCACACTGGAAAAGTAAAACTTGTAACTGTGTAGAAGATGCAGTATCTTCCATTTTAGAAAACTGCTCTAATGAGACTTTGAAAACTTGTCATTTCTTATTTTTATTTTACGAGTGAGCCACCAAAAACTATCAAACACTGCCCAGCTACTTTACTGCCAGCTAGAGCTCTTGCTTAAACCGATCCTAAAATACTTCACATACCTTGAGAAACTGAGCAGCCAAACAGCGATTTACACCGTGCAAGTGCACATCCCAAGCTTGCAAAGTTAGAGAATTACAAAGAATCAACCGTTTTAGCCACTTTAATAACTTGAGAACTTACCTTCTTCCTCCTCATCACCACCTTCTTCAACGTAGTCATCATCATCATCTTCATCCTTTACAAAAATTGTGCAATATTTTTACAATTGCTGTGTAAGTTTTGCTTACATGCTGATCCTGAGCAGAAATTCAGAAAATCCCACTTACTCTGTTCAGAGGTCACATTCCACATTTACTTTTTTGTTACTGGCCATCTGCACAAGGCTAGGCAGCCAAACTGACTACAGAAAGTTTAATCACCCAAGCCAGCACGTTATCTGGCCCGGTACTCTCATTTCTTTGTTTTTCCCACTTATCACTACCTTACGCCAGCTTAAGTTATTGAAAAATTAACTGAAGAGGCCCCGACAGCAAACACAGATGACAAACAGCTTTCGTTTTCCTTTCAACCCGTTGTCATTAAAGGACAAGGGAGAGGAGAAAGCAGAACAACTAATATCTTTACAAAATTACCATTTCTAAGCTGTTGGGGTTTTGTTTCTTTTTTTTTCTTCTTTTTTTTAAAGCCGATAGCTGAAAAATGTAAACCAATGCACCATCAGCAGCCCCAGATAATTAAACATGGGTGCAAGATCTCTGCCCAGCCTCGAAGACAAGCTGAAGTCTTGTTTTTATATCCATCTGCCACATCCATTTTTATACACAGGACAACGTAACAAGTGAAAACATCAGAGACCCCCATCTGACATTTGCCCTTAGAACGTGGAAATTAAAAACCACTCTGGATTTAGTTCAGTGCTGTTAAGAGTGGTGCACGGTTTCATTTTTTTGAAAATACACCAGATTAGAACTCTCAAAACTTTACACGCTTCCCCCAACCACCACTTGTCCCCTTGGCTAAATTAACGCAAAATATAAACTCAGTATCTGCTTTTGTTACACCGACATCCCAAGGCTCCAAACTCACGTTTCCACGGCTGTGCGTGGTAGTTCCTACCCACCTAACGACCACACACAATTAATGCCTGATATTCTTCCTAGTCACATATTGTTCATTTTCTAAAGAACCACCTCTAAGGCCTTGGCTTCAAAGCAAACCGCTATTTAGTTTGAGCTTCATTAATTGTGTTACAGCCATTACCTCTTCAGGGCATTACGACAGGAACGAAGTTACACTCGTAAGCAAATCGTATCAGCGCTAGTTCCAAGAACAAAATAAAGAATACCAAAGAGTTTTGCTCAAGATTTTCTGCACATCCCTGTGAAATGCAGCTGATGGGAAGTAAACTCTTATCAAAACAGGAAGAGAAATGATGTCCACCGTTGGTTGGTTTTTTTGTGTTTTTTTTTTTCTCTGTGCGAGCTGCTTGCACGGGCTTGCACACAAAATCCAGACACGCACTCCCTCAACCCCCCCCCCCAGCTGCCAAAGGAGAGCACGAAATCAGGACTCCTGGTCACGCCTAAATGATTCCTGAAGTAAAACCCAGTTTTTATCTACAGGGATCTACTCATAACCTTGTAAAATGTGTGTTTTCATATCCCAGCTCCGGAATACTCCTCCATTTGCGCAGTGCTGCTCGAGAGATCCTGGGGGCTCTTTTCCACAGCCCTTCACACCGCTACCGAGATCATTTTCAAGTGAGCGCACAGTAAAAAACCCAGCACCTCCTACAGCAAAGCCCCTAGACTTTTTGTTTCGTTTTACTTGAAGTACTGCTAACTTGTTGCTACTTCCTTCGCTTCTTTCACAAGACCAAGGTTATTTTCTTGGGTTTTCCAAAAGAAATGAAGCGACTCAAGGTGTATTTCTGTTGTGCTCTCTTCGCTGGCAGCGGCGCAGGGTTTCAGCAGGCTGGGAGGAGGCATCCTTCGCTCAGGGAGAAGCGAGAGGCTCTGCCATCCTGCGGCACCGAGGGGTGGGGGAAGAGGGAGGCAGGTCCTGGGAGCCAGCCAGGCCCCTCCTCCCAGCCGGCAGCGCTGGGTAGCTCAGGGACAGGAGCCTTCTCCAAACACCTCCCTGCACCCCCCCGCTCCGCCTCTACAGGTTTACGTTCACAGAGAAGCCTGGAGGCAGTTTCTCTTCATTTCTTGGATTTGGCAGAATTTATAAGCTTTACCTGAATCTCTTCTTTCATCAGGTACGAAAGCCCAACTTCCTCCTCCTCTTCACCTTCCCCCAAATCTGACCCTCCATCATCTTCGTCGTCTTCCTCTTCATATTCTCCCGGAGGACCAGCTTCATCCTCCTCTTCATCATCATCATCTTCATCTCCTTCTGAAACGAAGGATACACTTAGAAAAATATGCTAAACTTCAAGTCTCATTAACTCCTCTTTATGCAAGTTTGTATACACCAGATCAAGCTAGTTCTAACAGTTTTTTCCAGCAGGGTTTTTTTTTTAATTTTTTAAATGCGGGCAACATGTGGGAAACAAGCGTGATTTTAATGAAGTTAATCTTTATAAATTTTTTTTTTTTTTTCCTCCCTGAAGAAAGGCTACCAATGATTTTACATCACAAGCTTCAGGCAAAATTCTCAACGCCTGAAGCAGCTCCGTATGCAAACTCCTGCAAGGGAGCTGAAAATTTAGTCAGTGGAAGGGGAAGAGAGGCTTCTCTATAGAATCAAACCCTAAAATATTTAAAGACAAAACCAGCTTAACAGATTACATGTATCTGTTATTTAATCACTTACTAGCGAAACACCCACAGTTCCAAAGAGATGATCTCTCATTTCATTTCTACGTCTGGAGCATATAATCACTTTCACAGTTTCAGTTAAGCAAATTACAAGAAATGACAAGGTGATTTAACACTTAAAATAATTTCCAAGTTAATATTTGAAATAGATTAATAGGTTATTGGCTTTATTTTCACATTCCAAGTGCCAACTGCTTGGCTTTCACTGAGAGTTTTTCCAACACAGGATTCCAAACTCTGCTGTGCCCCAGCATCCACCAGCAGCCCCAACCCCGCTCACAGCAGCATCAGCTCCCACCTAATAACTGAGGGCACAAAAAAAAAACCCCAACACAACATCAAAAAACCTCCATCAACCAGACACAGCCCGAACCTCGCTGGTTATCTGCGGGGATATTCAGAGCACAGACACGTGTAAGACGCCGCATCACAACAACAACCTGTCGTATTTCTACCAGCGCTCAAAACATGTTTTGGATGGTTTTTCTTAACAGCTTTGACTGCGTCAGTCATCCGTTAAGGCAAGGACGTTTAAAGAAGAGCCACGTGCTGACAGACTCGTACCTACGGGTTTCATTTTCCATCAGGTAACAACCATGGAAAAAGATGTAGGAACAGCCTCAGTAACAACCACAACCGAGGTCAGATCAAATGGAATTTATGTGCTTTTTTGAACAAAAAATGGTGTTATATTTGTGCATCAGACTGAAGCCATTACAAGAAACGGTAAAATTATACTTTTTCACACAAAATCATGTTGTTGGCCCCTCGCTTTTTACCATTCAGCAGTGCCAAAGTGCTTTACTACCGTCAACAATTTATTTTGAAAATATTTCTATCTTTGTAACAGTATCTTCAGTCAGATTTCCTTAAGCTCAGAAGGCTTCTGCAGGAACACTCAAAACCTTCGACAGGAGTTTTCCTTCTCTATCACAGCACCTTAAAACCAAACGAGCTCTACGAGTCTGCCAGTGCGTTCAAGAAGTCACTGTACCCCCCACCACATTTACATCTTTATTACAGCACACTATTTCTAGCCACAGTTTATTTCAGGAAGTTACCCTCATCATCATCATCTTCTGAGTCCGGTGCCTCGTTATCTTCCTGATCGAATCCATCTAGGTATGTGATTTGCTGAAGCAGCTCAAAAATGCTGTCTCTGTAATCCTCGAGGTTTGTAATCTCACAGTTGAACAGGTCAAGGCTCTTCAAGTTTTTGAGATTTTGCTGGAAAGAAATGAAAAGGGTGGGGTTTTTTTTCTCCCCCCCTTATTTCTTGACATGCTACTTCAAGTTACAGCGTGGTCACAGCCCAAATACAGGTGCCAGCTACGGTTTCTTTTGTCCCCATCCCTCCTTTCCTTATCCCTATTTTGCTCCCCGTTCACACAAGCCTCAGCGTTTGCAGACCGGCCCCACACACCCCCCAAGCACCAGAGCACCGCGCGCAGGATTGGGGTCTGGGTTTTGTTTGCGTGGCCTATTTTTGTTCAGGGAATCGTGGGCAAAAACTGAACAACTCCAGCAGCCTTTCAGTAAACAGTCTGACTGATTTAATTACAGGGCTCTTGCGAGGAGCAAGCAAGAGGCGCTTGGTAGGATTTATAACTGCACGAACTAGACAACCGACGGTGATTTCTCTCCCCGTTCGGACTTTACGCACGTGCGGAACGAGCCACCCCCATGGCTTGGCAAGTTATCTGAGGTCGAAATAAAAGTGTTTCTAGAGAGCACTAACTGCTTCACTTGCTCTGCTGACCGCTGGGTTAAAGCGCTGTTAAAGCAGATGAAGAATCTTTACGCACAGTTTTAAAAATATGCAGCTTGTATCAAAGGCCTATAAAAAAAAAAATAATCATCTTCCAGAAAAATGGGTGAACAGATCAGGCGGGGACAGGCGCTGGCAGCTTCCTCCCGCAATTAAGTGACCTACCAGTGGTGCTTTCCAGGTTTGCTCCTAACTGACCATCTCCTACCCCCCCACGCTTCACTTTAATGAAAGCTTAAGGCAGGGGCTTGTTAGACAACCTACGCCGAACCAAATGAACACGAGAGGATTAGCAAGACGTAACTTGGCTACTTTTCTTTCAAAGACAAAAAGAGAAGCTCAAAACCCTCTCAATCAGTACATCCCACTACGACCACAGGGGCACAGTTACAAGTCCCGTCTCTAACAGCCACGACATTGAGTTAATCAAGTCAGGAGCAAGTGGAACACTGACAAACCCCAGACACCGCAGCATCCATCTCACCCGAGCTGGCAGGGAAAAAAAATAAAATATATAGAACATATGACAGGTATGGAAAGAAATTCCATTTCGCACGGCTTTCAGCTGAAAAGGGAGACGAGCAGCCAGAACACACCAGGCGTACTCTGTGCTCACACCCCACCAGTGTAAAGCCCCTCTCTGCCGTTTCTACACCGTGCTCAAAAAAAAAAACACCCCGGCTCCTACACAGCCCTTACAGCCATGTTTGTACCATTCCACTGCAAAAAACCAAAAAGCAATTTAGTCTCTATAAAAAATACCGTTTACGAGATTGAAATTTTCAATTAGCCCCTCTCACTTTGTACTTACAAGAGCTTCCACAGTGCCAAGATCTTTGATTTTGTTGCCACTTAGATTTAGATATGTGAGATTCGGACATCTTTCTGCAAGGACCTCCAGGCCTCCTGAAATGATGTTGTCGCTCAGCTCCAACTATTATACAGAAAAAAAAAAAATTAATTACTTAAAACAGCTGGTTTCTTACCCTCGGGTTCAGACCGCATCGGTTTGAATCCTTCTTCCTTTAACCGTTTAATCACAAAGCTGAACGCTTTTGATGAGTTGCATAAGTTTACAAGCTTGGGCTGTCAGAAAGTTCTTTGAAGTTTGAGAATTATAAACTTCAAAACTCCTGGGTTGGGATACCTAAATTTTAAGTTAGTAGAATAGATAATACTGGGATTCACTGCAGACATAAAAAAATAATTTATTCTGTCAGCAGCGTGCCATGGTACTTCCTGGGCTGGGCAATCCAACAGCCTCTTACCAGCGCTCAGCAAACCACAGCCAACCTTCACGTTTTTAACAAACCAACCTTTACAGTCCTAAGAGGCATTGCCCAAGCCCAATTCAGCCGCAATTAACTGTTGACACTCAAAATAATTTCAGATCTTAAAAAAAAAAAAAACCACGACCCAAAACCCCAACCCAGTAGCCTGGAGGCAGCATCATTTCGCAGAGCTGCCACCGTCGGCCCCATGCAGGTTCAGGCAGGACCAGGGGTTGTCACCCACAGCTCGGACCCCTCCGAGCCCCACGTACCTTTCGGAGCTTACTCAACGTGGGGAGCTTGGCCAGCGATGTCAGCTCCACGTTGGCCATGCTGAGGAACTCCAGTTCTTTAAATGAGTCATTGAGACCTTCGATTTCACCGTTGCTGGATCGGCAGTTATCGAGCACCAACTCCGTCACCTTCGAAGAGGACAGCAAGTCGCTCGTCAGGTTAACGAGCACCAAAAAACCCACCGCTGCGTCTAAAATGCGACTTGGGGACCGTTAAACATCCGCCGGTTTGGGGGCCGGTTTAAATTTAGACTAGACTCGCGGTCTGAAATCCCTGACACCCGCCTATTTAAACAACAACAACAAAAAAAAGCACGCAACACTTTCCCATCCTCCGAGCATGCTTCAAATTCTGCAAAAAACTGCCGTCTAACCCCAAACTTTATCAATTAAGACACTTTTACAGCTTCCTAGAGCGGCACCGCGGCCTGGGCTCCGCGCTGCCCTGGCACACAAACCCTTAACTTCTTCCTAAAGTCTAATAACTCAAACCTATAAAAGCATCCAACTTCTCGCTGAACCCTAAACCTTCTGGCTCCAGATTATTTTACCAGCGAGTTCTGCAGGTTAATTAAGCCCAATTAAATAATTTTCCTCGTGCCAAAGCCACTAAAACAACTAGATAATCGATACAGCTCGCGTACTTTGAGAAGCGGTAACAAGGAGCAGCCAATTAATTTTAAATTATTTTATCTACAGCGGAACACACCGCTCATTAGAAAAGGACATTAACAAGGTGACTCTTCCTTTTGCCCTGAACGCTTTTAAATTACAACATTTTAAGACCGGTGCAGAAAGCTCCGAGTTTCTGGCATGCTCAAGTCTAACTATTGTTTTTTTGGGGTTGTTTTTTTTTTTTTCCCCCCCATCAAAAAACATTATTTCAAACCAGCACAAAGTTTTCAAGTCAAGCTGCCAGGGGAGAGGGCGGCCTGCAGAGCTTCGCCCAAGACAGACGCGCCCGCCGAGGCCTTTCCAGGTACCTGCCGCTGACAAACTCACCGAAACGCGGGCAGTTTGGTTAAATTAACAGTTTTAGACACTTTTCCCCCAAATCCCCCGTGAGTCGGGGCAGCCTCGCGCCGATACCCACCGCGCTGGACTTTACTCCAGAGGCACCGGCCGCGGTTTTTTTGTTGTTTTGTTTTTTTTTTTTCTTCCTGACCGACCTCGATGCAAAACCATCGGCCAGAACCACGCGTGGGGCCGCGGGGTGACACGGCGGCGGGTGTGTGTGTGTGGGGGTGAGACCGTCCCACGCGACGTGTCCCCCAGACTTTGGCGGGGGGGGGGGGGTGTTGGCATTTTGTAAGGGGCAGCGCGCAGCCTCGCAGCGCACGTGAGCTCCCGAATTTTCAGCTTTTTGCTTTTTTTTTTTTGCGCATCTTTCCGATTAAAAGGGAAGTTGGCTGCGGGGAGGTGCGGGGGACACACACACACACACACCACGCGTGACCGGGTGGGATCACACCCCCTCACCCCCCCTCTTCCTCCACCACCACCCCAGCGCTCCCCATCGTGCGGCAGGAAGGAGCGGGACCGAGCCGGCCGCGCCACGCAGCGCACGGCGGGGGGGGGGGGGGGGGGGGGTTGGGGGGGCGGAAAACAAAATTAATTTAGGAAAAAAAAAAAATATATAGAAGGATGAGGGAAGGGTTGAGGCCGGACTCGGCGCCCCCGTGACCTGTTTACTACAGCCGCGCTCGCCAAGTTGGAGGCGGCCGGCGGCGAACCGGGAAGGGGATTAACGACGGGAGCAAGTTGGGGGCCCGCCCGCGGCCCCCTCGGGCAACTTCAGGGGGCGAGGGGCGACCCGGAGTTGGCGGCGAAGGAGAGGCCGGAGCGAGGGGAGGAGGGGGCGCGGGTCCCCGCCGCCCACCGCCCCGGGGCCGGCGCCCGGAAGCGCCGCCCGCCCCCCGCGGGGCTCCTGCGCCACGGCTGACCCAGATACGGCGGCGCCGCCGGGCCGGGCCCGCACGCCCCGAGGGCGGCGGCGGGGGCCCGGGCGAGGGCGGGAGCGCGGCCCCGCCGCCCCTCACCTTCTCGGGGGCCCGGTTCCTCAACTCCAGGTTGATGCGCTTCTTCATCTCCATCGCCCCCCCCCTCCCGCAGCTCCGCAGTGGCGAGGGAGGGTGAGCGGGCGCGGCGGGGGAAGGGCCGCGGGGTCGCTGCTGCTGCTGCGGCGGCCGCCGCCGCCGGGAGGGACGCGGGAGTGCGGAAGGGAACGCCGCGGGCAGCCGCCGCCGCCGCCCCGCTCCGCCCGCAGCTCCGGCCCCGTCAATGGCCGCTCGCACACTGAGCCTCCATGACATGGCGCATGGCGCCCCCTCCCGCCGCCACGCCCCCGCCCCGGGGCGGGGCTTCCTCCGCGCCACCGCCCTTCTCATTGGCCTCACCACACCGAGGAGGGCGCCACGCCATTGGTTAACCGCGCTGCCCGTCCGGCGGCGCGACCTTTTAAAGGCGGGCGGAGACGAAAAGAGGGGGGGAGGGGAGGGGGTCTTTAAAAAAAAAAAAGAGCGCGAGGCGAGGGGGCGGGGTTTGCTTTGGCGCGCGCGCGCGCGCCGTTCCCGCCACGCCGCGGGCGCGCCATTTTGCACGTGGCGGCGCGGAGGTCACGCGTGGGGGTTTGCGCGGCCTGGGCGCAGCGGGGACCGGCCCCGGGGGGGGGGGGGGGGGGCGGTTACACGGAGGGGAAGGTTGCGGGGGGGGGGAGGCGCGGTCCGCACGCCCCGTTGCGCGGGGATGGGGGTTTTGCCGCCGGGGGGGGGGGGGGGGTGGGGTGCGGTGTGTTTGTGCGCGAGGTTTTGCGCGCCCGGTTGCGTGGATTAGCGCTGCGGGCGGAGCTGCGCCCTGGGGTGTTGCGCGCCCGGTTGCATGGCGGGAGTTTGCGCGCAGTTTCCCATCTTGGCTCGGTGCGTGGGGCTCCGCAGCCGAGTTTTTGCACGTGGGATTTTGCGGGGTGGGTGCGTGTTGGGGGGGTTTGCATCACCCGGGTGATGGTGCGGGGGGGTCCCGCCCGCTCCTGGGGGCTCTGAAGGCGGGGCGGGGGGGGGGGGGGGGAGCCCCGGAGCCTTGCGGGATGGTCCCGGTAAAACTTGTCAGCGGTCAGCTTTGGGCTGAGCGTGCCCCGGTAGCGATGGCTGCAGAGGCCCTTGTGGTTAAAATTTAAATTTTTTTTTTTTTTTAAAAAAGCCACAAATAAAGGATGTGGAAACACCTCGACCAGGGAAACGAGCAGGGGACGATGCGACGCCAAAGCGAAACCCGCAGGGTCCGGCCAAATCTCGGTCTGGGTTTCCCACAGCCCCCCCGTGACTGAGAAATTGCCGTTGTTGCTGTTAATTTGTGTTAATTTTTGTTAATACGGATGAAGGCGGCTTTGCCAGCGCAGGATGTCAGGGGGAAGGTAGATGTGGCAGCAAACGGCTACGCGGGACCACGATTCTTCAATTTCCAGGCACCTCCGGGTGGAGACAGATGGTTTATTTACATCTGGAAGAACGGAAAACTTTTTTTGCTACTTAAAAAATATTTCTGTATTTTAAAATACAGGAAATACAGAATTCAGCAGCTGCTGAATCGTGCCCATAAACCTCTCACATCCTTAGTGCTGAGTACAGACAGGAGGGTTTTGCCAGACTGGAAGTGTTAGGCCCTCCTAGACAAGTTAATTCCAAATATTTATATGTGGATTCTTTTAACTTGGAGACACATGTAGCCGGAGACATTTTGGCAACTCGGTGGCAGAACAAACAAACAAACAAACAAAAAAAAAAACCAACATGGGAATCCGCTGGTCTATTCTGCTTTGTGTAAACTGAGCGGAGAAAATATTTCCTGTTTCAGGCTCAAATAGTGAGAGTTCAGCCAGTCTGTTTCTCTGGTTATTTGAGAAAGGGTTAAAAATGGGGTCAGAAAGGCAGAATCTTGCCAATCGGGTGCTGTATTTGGGCTGGAAGGGATTTTATTTTAGGGAGTCTTGAATAAATTCACCCGCTGATGTAGGAAACCTGGGGGTGAGTTTGTCGAAGGGGAGAAGCTGCTGGTGGTACAAAGGGCAGAGCATTGCTTTGTCCAAAACTGGAATTTATTGGTGATTGCTGATATTGAAGTGCTTAAAAACAGACATTTGGAAAAAACAAACATTTGGAAATAAAAGTTTGTTGGGGAAGTTGAGGCAGGATTCACCTATATTGTGGGGTTTAAACCAAATCTGCGTTCCCCTGGTATTGCCGTTGCCCGCATCAGGATGGATTTCATTTTGAATTTGGCGTCTGCTTTTGGACAGCAGCAGAAAAAAAAAAACATTTCAGGGTAAAAGCTGAACCTCCAAAGTATCTGTAACGTTGCTGATTAGCCAGAAAAAAAAATGAGTGTGTTTGGTCTGAGGATGCTGAGCTCACGCCTCATCCAGTGCCCGTTTGCTGCAGGAGCCGCTGATCCGAGAGGCCGTGAAGTAGATGGAAGGAAAATGGCAGAGTTAAGGAATAAAAGGAGAATTACATCCTTTTTTGTTTGTTTGTTTCCGATCCAGGTGCTCTGTGTGACACTGGTGGAAATGGTTCGTGCTCTCGGTGCCGCCGCTCGTGTCGGGGCTTTGAGATCTGACGTAAGGTTGGTCTCGATACCGGGACGCTGAGTGAGGACAATAACTTGGGGATAATAAATGCAGGAGACCAGTCCCAGCCCTTGTCAGCGATAAATCTGCACGAACTCATCTTAACGTGGCTCTGAAACCCCGGTTGCAAACCCCAGAGCCCGTTACCTCCTGGCTGGCCCCGTGGAGGGCGGCTTCGAGCTGCTGCGCCGTGGTCATCGGCGTTTTCCTGTGGGTCACTGGTGGGTTTGGGGGTGAAACCAGGTCACTGTAACACCCCCCCCCCGTGGCTGCTCCTCTGCGAGCGCTTTGCAGAACCACCGACACCTGGAGGGAGAAACAAACCCTAAAGCCGCCCTCAGCCCCTTTTTTATTTTGCGGCATCTGTGAGGTCACGGGGGCTGGACGCCCCTTCTGAGGCTGCACCATGTTAAATGCATCCCAAAAATGCAGAGTTCCCCGAGCAGAGGGCGAGCAGAGCTGCCTCAGCGCCTGCTCCGGGACTTCCCTGGGCTCTCACCAAGCCCCCGTGGGCTCCAGCTCCCCCAGGATTTGCATCCGGATCCTGGGCGTCGTGCTGAGACAACGTGCAGCCCAATTTCTTTCTCGAAGCGTTTGTGAAGGTGCT
Organism: Athene noctua; assembly: GCF_965140245.1. Taxonomy (NCBI): domain Eukaryota; kingdom Metazoa; phylum Chordata; class Aves; order Strigiformes; family Strigidae; genus Athene; species Athene noctua. The sequence goes on along the minus strand of NC_134065.1, from coordinate 3,475,074 downwards.
GCTAGAAAACACCAGAGACCTCGAGAGACCTTCCGCTTGCTTCTCCCCCGAAGACAACTGGGAGAGGTTTTCCAAACCGGAGGGAAAATCAGCTTTGTGTTAAAGCAGCTTAACCCGTGGAGGTTGGCTGGGAGAGCTGGGAGGCCGTTGGCGGAGCCGAGGAGCGTCGCACGAGCGGTGGAAAAAGGGGTAAATCTGGGAAAGCAATTTGGGAAATTATCCGGATGCGTGCGGGAGGATGGCTTCAGCCCCGGCCGGCGGAGGAAAAGCTCCCGGATTTACGGCTGGAAATGACCCTGGGTGAGATCTTGCTTTTCCTATTAGAAACGCAGGCGTGCCTTTCTACAGAAAAAAATGAAAATAAGACCTTAAAATGCTTATTATTTGCATGGATACAAGTGCGTTTGCTCACTCTCAGTATCAGATGCAAGACTGCAAATCCTGTAACAAAAAAAAAATAATTTTTTTTTTCCCCAGTCAGAGCTCCGTGCGTTGAACCCCGGGACCTGAAGAGCAGAGCCCGGCAGCAGGGCCTGATGTTTGTTGCAAGAAAAAAAAAAAAAAAGCATTTATAAATTAAAGAGATTTTGGTGAATAATACCAGCTTTGGGAAAGCGGTGAGGTCGTTTCCAGCCCCACATCAGTTGTAATTAGGTCAGGACATACCTTATCCTAAACACTGAGTGTAGTTTTTGGCCCTTCTGATCTTGAAGTGAGCTATAAAACTAAGCTGGGTTTTTACAGTAAATTGGGTTTATTCTCTGTGCCTTCATATATTTAATAACTTCTCTGCGTGGTTGGATTTGCCTCGTGCTTTTGGTTTGTGGTTTTCTGTCCCTCGGTGTCAGGAACACGCTGCTGAGTAGTGATGCCTCTAATTAGTAATATTTTATTTTTTTTTAATGAATAAACATATTATGAGCTTCATGCACGTGTTTTATTTTCCCTTTTTTTTTTTTTCTTTCTTCGTTGCAGGGTTGAAAATCTCAACGCTGTGTGTTCAGACATCATTTTTCCGGAGCTTTCCTAGGCAAAGCTCAGCAATTTTTATCAACTTTTATAGCGGTGAGGAGCCAGGAGGTGGCACTGGCTGGCAGCACATTCTGGTCTCGCTCCCTTCAGCAGTTCCTGGCCCTGTTTCAGAGCCTCTTGGCTGCCCTAGAAAATAAAATACTTCTACTTTTCAAGGCTAGGAGCCCGGCTGACCCCACAAGCCGGGGTGGGAGGCGGCAGGACTGGCCGTGGCACCGCGGCTCCGTGGATGTGGAGGACGTGGATGGGTTTGGGCTGTACCTGCTCCAGCAGACTGAGGAGTTTCTCCCCAAGGTTTTGAAGGTGTGCTCGGGCGAGTCTGGAGTTCTGCAGACCCGAGGATGTGACCACCGTGAGCTCTGCCCCGTGGGTTGACTCAACCTCCGTTGACTTGCGGGAGCTCCAAGACCACGTTGGGTGCAGCTGGATCAGGTTTGCTGCCCCTCCTTCCCCATAAACTCTTCCCAGGAGAAGCAGCGTAGACACACAGAGTGTGGGCTTGCCTTTTTTCCCCTGAGATGGCCCAAGAGGATCCTTACAAACTCTCATTTCTCAACCAAAAAACCTCATTTCTGGCACAGTTTGTGGGGAGCTGGTGAGGAGGGGTTGGAGGGGCTTTTTTTGTTGTTGTTGTCCAACTTGCTGCACTGCAGATACTGCTGGTGTTTCTAGAAAATAAATAGTATTAAGAGAAATTCTGGAAAAACCTAATCGGGGGATTTTTCTAGGTAGCTCTTAGCTTGTATTTTATGGGTTTAGATGCTTAGAAAGATCCTTTTGACGGGACAAGCATCAATACAAGTTCCTTGCATTTGTTATTCCTGTTCTGCTAGTGGCCAGCGTGGAAGGTTTGTCCCCAAATTTAACGTGGTGGCTTGTGAAGATGGGACGTGGTGGCCCCCAAGGTTTTCCTGAAGAAATGGGATGGGAATTAGGGCAGGAGGAGCCCAGCTCAGGAGTGGATGGGGCCGGGGTGTTCCTCGTGCTTTCCTGAAGGGTGTTGGTGGCTTCACGCTAGAGACTGAATGCTGATTGTTAGTCATTTTATTGGCAGGAGTTCATATTTACAAGAGAATAATAGGAAATAGGAAAGAATCTAGTCATTACAAAGCTCTTCAGTGTTTGCACAGCTTTTACGGCTCGGGATGGCAAGATCCATCTATTGAAAACTTTGTACATAAAGTCACAACTGCACTAAAACCAGAGGCGGCCGCTTCGCTCGGAGGATGTCATTTCCAACGCGGTGACGATATTCTTTTCTTGTCAAAGCCATCGTGTCTGAAACGAGGGGAAAAGGTGAGGAAGCGGTTGCCACGTCCTACTATTGTGTTTCAAGGGTGCTTGCTGCGGGACGGGGATTTTGTGTGCACCTGGGATGTCAGTGAGCTTCGGGCTCCGGAGGAAAAAAAAAAAAAAAAAAAGGGATTTGTGTGGTTGAGCAGTGAAGGTGCCTGGAGCTGAGACCTGCTTTGGCCCAGGGGGTACCAAAGGGGTGTTCACACTGTTGAAGCTCTGGCAAAATACCCTAAAGTGCCTTTTCCAGGTCGTTAGTAACAATTAAAGCTTCTTTGGTTGTCCCTAGCATTGCAGCTGGATGCCTGAAAGGTTTCATTATTTTTTTTTAATTCTTTCGAAAAGTTGCTGCAAAGCGCTGAAGTGAAAGAATTGAGTTTTGGTGGCTTACAGACAGGCTTTTAGTGAGTGCTTAAATCCTTCAGGGCTTTTGTACCTTCTGAGGAGGAGCCCGGGGGGGGTCATAGCAGGAAACCCAGGAGGCTGAGGAGGATGACGAGGGGGAGGTGGCACTGGAGGGACGATCCCACCGACTCCTGAAACTCCTGGCAAGTCGATGGAAAGAAATCAGTCAAAAATCACTTCTTTTTTTTTTTTTTTATGATTGTGCTAAAACCCAGAGGCAGAGTTTGTGCCCTGACAAGTTCCCCTGCCCTTCCCAGCTCTCCCTGGTGATCGCTCCTTGGGGGAGCAACCCCATCCCTGCCTGTGTCCATCACTGAAACCGGGGCCGGGGGCTTCCTCCCGTGCAGATCCCTTCCCAAAGCCCTGACAGTGCTCGGGTGAACGTACAGCAAAGGAGTAACCTGTGATACCACAGCACCAGATTAACTTCTATCCCGAGGGATCCCTCACTGGGACGGGTTTCACAGAACCACTGACTTGTCTAGGTTGGAAAAGACCTTGAAGATCATCCAGTCCAACCATCAACCCAACTTCAACAGTTCCCAACAGTTTGATATTATTTAATGAGGAAAACTGGGAATTTCCCCTTCTCTGAGCTTCTCCTGTGCAAACCGGCCAAAACTAAATCCGTGGCAAACTAACCGCAGCTATCGGATGCCCAAACTCCTTTTGATTTGTTCAGTTATTTAAAACCAACATTTCAAATCCCTCTGTTTCTTCCTGGGACGGTGCTTTCGGCAAAGAAATTGTTCAGAATCACAAAGAGAAAGCCCAACTCACCTCATAGTAATACACGGTGGGTATTAACGTGGTGTTCTCGGAGTAATACTCTACTGTTGCGTATAAGTAGTCGCCTGGAACGAAAGGATTGTCCTGATGAGCCTGTATTAATATTTAAGTGTAACCAGGGAGGCATCTTACCCCCTCAAGGAGTTACAACAACACCGAGCATCAATTCCGCGGGTTGGAAACTGGATTTTGGGGGCTGAGTTTGCTTGTGAGCAGCGGTGGCAGCGTGCTGGCGGGTGCAGGGGTCTGTTATTGCTGCAGGAATTGTAGCAGATCTCTGCCCCGGAGCAGCTGCCGGGGTTATCTCCGCTCTTAGGGCATCTTAGCTGAGGGAGATGTGGTTTCAGGTTGGTGACTGGGGGGAGAAGAGCTCCAGAAAAATTCTACTTTCCGTGTTTTATGGTTGAGACCACCCTTGTCCGAGCATCACTTACTCTGTGGTGGTCAGGGGATGTATTTCCTAGGGGTTATTCACATTTGTGTCACTGGAGGTGCCTGAGGCGGTTCAGATATGAATGTTTCGATCTGAGGGCGTCTCCAGAGGCTCATTTTAAAGCTGGGGGAGTTACTGGGCACCAGCTTCTCTCCAGTGGCGCTAACAGGGGTCGGGGGGTGCTCTGTGCACCTCACCCAGCGTTAGGTGAGACGGGTCCCACCCTTCTGTCATGTCGTTGTTGCACGTCTTCTCCCCTCTGAATAACCAAGATAATTCAAATTCATCCGAGTAACTCAGATAAATAAACTGCTGCTGCTTTCCCTACGAGTCCTGCCTGAGCTGTAACCAGCCCCTCGAATTTAGCAAAGCTCTTATTTCATCGCAACAGCATCTCCCCAGATCTGTTTTCCTGCGGGTATTTCTGGGAAGCTCTGGCGCCGCGAGGACCTGGATCCACGACAGCCCTTTAGTTTCCTTCTGCTGCACGTGGCAGCCTCGAGCTTTTGGCTGAAATGAAAAGGTCAAGGGCGCCGAGGTCTGCGCCGGCGGCAGCAGAGGGTGGTGGGGTGGGCTCAGTGTCCCGTGGGGGTTGTTTGTAATTGGAGGGGACTCGATTCAGTGGCTCCTCGGTGCCTTTGCGTTGGTTTATGTGGGCAAAGCCTCGTCTCCCTGCCTGGAGGAGGCTGGATGGAGACCTCCCAGCATCCCAGTTATTCCAGCTTACTCCCACAGCTCTCATAAAATGATCAAAAAACCCCAAACCAACAAGAGTTTCTCACTGAAATGAGATGCGTATTCATATAAAAACTCTGTTATCTCCTCTTCTTCCTCTTCTCTCTCAGCATTCCCTAAAAAGAAACAGAAAACGGACAGTTCGTCATCGGGGGCACCGTAAGCGGAGACTCGCGTCAAGCTGGTTGGATTCGGTTCCGCGCGGATGGTTTCACTGATTTATTGGCACTTGGCGCAAAAGCTGTTCCCTGGTGGGAGCAACGGCTTCGTAATGTGGCCCGTGATTAAATCAGAGACTTTGCAACACAACGTATCGCGCTGCAACCAGACCAGAGCTCGTCCCAGGTGGGTTCCGGCCCTTTATTTTGGGTGCAGGAGTGCCGGGAGAGGGAGGTGCAGTGATGAGGTCGCTGCACCCCCCGCTACCCCAGGTTTGTTTTGGGGTGAATCTCGGCTCCGCGTCGTGCGTTTGGAGCCGCTCCTCAGCCACCGGCCCGGCTGCTTTGTTCCTCATGTGCCTTTTGCTGTCACGTTGAAGGCTCAGAAACGAGATACACGTTTCCTTAGGGTCGAGTCACTATAAATAGATTTCTGAATCGTATGATGTTGGCAAAGTCACATCAAGCCTCTCATTTCCCTTTTTCAAATTCAAGGTTCAGTGTGTTTTTCGGTTTTTTGGGAGGGGCCGTAGAAAGCAGACTAATTGGGAATGTTTGATATTTTAATATTTGCGTACTCATATAATAGTACGATAAGATGCTCTTACAATAATAACAATAAGACATTAATATTTTAATACTCCTAATATTATAATTAATAAGTTCTACTATTAATATCTTCTGCCCGGGGCCACCTGTAGTGCCGGGTACCCCTCTCTAAACCTTCCCACCTTTTCCTAACGTTTCTCGGTGCCAGCAGCGGGCTGAGAGAGAAACCCAGATCCAAAACCTCGCCTCATTAGGAAATGATCTGAAAACACTGACCCAGCCTCAAAATTTCTACTCCAGCATCAAAGCCCTGGGGAAGGAGCCTGAGCTTTGCGGGTCGTGGCACGGCCTCGTCCATCGCTGAGCCTCGCTGTGGCAAACCCCTGGACCCCTCCTGTCCCCACCCCGAGCTTTTGGGGAAACTCAGAGCGAAGTGGGGAGCTGCGGGGTGGGACACAGACCCGTGTTCCCCCCCTCCCTGCACCTTCCCACGCTCCCCCTCCAAGCACACTCCGCCCTTTTGGCCCTGGCAGAGTAAACTCCGGGGCGCCTTATCCCACGCACTGAGCTTGCTGAGAAAGTTCTTCCAAGTTGTAGTTACACTGGAGCCGTGCTGGGAGTAATAGAGGGGCTGTATGGCCGCAGAGAGCTTCCATCTGGAAATCCCCCCTCCGCAGGCACGTTTAACCCCTCACGTGATGGGTTTGCACTGGATTTCGTTCCCGCAGCGTGGAGGAGGAGGAGGAGGAGGGCTCTCTGCAGCCAGCAGCCGTCTCACCTTCCCTCGCTGCGCCCGTGCTCGTCCCCGTTTACCTTCAGGTTCCCACCTCGAGCTGCTGCTCGTCCCTCCCGGGCGCAGCTGGTGCTGTGGTTTTCCTTCCTCAATCGCCCTGACTTTGGTTTCCCTGCATCTCCAAAGTGCCCACCTAATACTTCAGGAAATCCTGTTTGGTTTGATTTTTTTTTTTTTTTCCCCCTCCTTGCCTATATCTGTCTCTCTTAATAGCTCCCAGCTGTATATTGTGAATTATTTTCAATGCAGTGTGGAAAACATTAATCATGAGACTTTTTTCTCCAAGCACAGACTATATCCTCCAAGCACAGACTATATTCTCTGAGCACAGACTATATTCTCTGAGCACAGACTATATCCTCCAAGCACAGACTATATTCTCTGAGCACAGACTATATTCTCCGAGCCCAGACTATATCCTCCAAGCACAGACTATATTCTCTGAGCACAGACTATATTCTCTGAGCACAGACTATATTCTCTGAGCACAGACTATATCCTCCGAGCCCAGACTATATTCTCCGAGCCCAGACTATATCCTCCGAGCCCAGACTATATTCTCTAAGCACAGACTATATTTTCTGAGCACAGACTATATCCTCCGAGCACAGACTATATCCTCCGAGCACAGACTATATTCTCTAAGCACAGACTATATTTTCTGAGCACAGACTATATCCTCCGAGCACAGACTATATCCTCCGAGCACAGACTATATCCTCCGAGCACAGACTATATCCTCCGAGCACAGACTATATTCTCCGAGCACAGACTATATTCTCCGAGCACAGACTATATCCTCCGAGCACAGACTATATCCTCCGAGCACAGACTATATTTTCTGAGCACAGACTATATTCTCCGAGCACAGACTATATTTTCTGAGCACAGACTATATCCTCCGAGCACAGACTATATTCTCCGAGCACAGACTATATCCTCCGAGCACAGACTATATTCTCCGAGCACAGACTATATTCTCCGAGCACAGACTATATTCTCCGAGCACAGACTATATCCTCCGAGCACAGACTATATCCTCCGAGCACAGACTTTACTATAACTTACTAATTTCATCATGTTTTCCCTTGTATTTTTTTTTTTCTTTTGCCACTGACCCCCCCATCTCCAAGTAAACACCCCAAGACCTTTTCAGCTTCCAAGACCCCACCCCAGGTGCCGTGCAGCATCCCAGAAGCGTAGAAATAAATCGAGCGCTTAAGCACCAAGATAAAATGAAACGGCAAAGCAGAGAAACGCATTTACCCAGCAAGAAATGAAGAACCAAGAGTGCCGCAATGACAAAGTTCATCATCCTGTGCTTCGGTGTCATCTGCTGGTGCGGCTCAGCGCTTCTGCTCAGAAATTTGTTTGAGGCGTCCCAGCAGACACAGGAAATGACTTTTCTGAGGGCTGGACCGAGCAGCCCCTGCGCTCAGAGAAAAGACAAGTTCTCCTGCGATTTGCCGAGCGGTGCGATGCCCGGCCGGGAGATGCGCGACGCCCGCGACGCTGCTCCGGCGATAGAAGAAATTTATTTTTTTTCTTTCTGCAAAGACTTTTCCAACGGCTTGAGTTGCAAACCTTGGGAAGTTATTCCTCAGGGAGAGTCGGCGCCGCTGGATGAGCTCACAAGTAGAGGGTGGTTTTGATTATGTTACAGCCGAGGATAACAGGAGCTATTAATAGCAAATCCTTCTCGCAGAGAGGGCGGCGATTGAGGCAAAGGCAGAAACGACCACTGGGAGCCAGATTCAGTTCCCAACTTCCCTTAAAATCTTGGGGGATTTTTTTTTTCTTGGCTTCACTTCACCTTCCCATGCCTCAGTTTCTCCATCAGGAAGAAGAAACACGAATGGTCGCGAGCATATTTTATTTTCTAGCAGGTAGAAATACCCCAGTTGGGGCGTTTTAGGAGCCACTTTCGGTGTTTATTATCATTCCCGTTGCTGCATCAGCAGGGTGTGGTGCCTTGGTACCTCTTGATACCAGATGTTTATTTTTTCTTCCTCAACTAAAAATAAAAATAGAAAAACCTTTCTTGGAAGAGGAATGGGGAGGGAAAAAGAAAGCCCAGCTCTTCTGCTTTGTGGGGAAAAGCCGGTAGTGGTGCCGGTGACCCGCGCGGAGGTGATGTGATGGGGTTGGTTGTGAAGCCAAAGGGGAACAGAAAGAGCGGGAGGTCAATTAAGTGTAAGAAAATTGGTGTCAAATTGGTCCCAGAGTAGTGCGTGGTGGGGGCTGCTCGCCACTGTGCGTTTGATGTCATCGCTGTTCGTTGCTTACGCAGCAATAAAAATGAGATTTTGGGGGGGGGGGGGGGGGGAAAAATAAGACCTTATTTGCCCAACACGGTTTCCTCTCCCAGCGTGAGAGGTGGCGGCGTGGTTTGGGGGTTCTTGGGTGCGATGCAGGAGCAAAGTCAGCAAAATGAGGAAAACCACTTAGAAACTGCGAGAGGAGATGGATTTTGAGATACGCGACGAGAAGAAATTTCTGGGGGTTGAACGTGGGACGACCTTGGGACGAGGCGCAAACTCTGCCCCCGCCTTGGCTTTTATCCACCATCCCTCGAGGCACGTCCTCCCCATCTGAAAAATCTTTCTCCCAGCCCCTATATTTCAGTTTTCTCCATCAAAACCCCCGGAGGACGATGCTCCCCCTCCACAGACCCGGGGGTTGTGTGTGCCCCCCCCCTCCTCTCCCTCAGTGGGTGCTACCCCCACGGGATGTGGGTTCCAGAGTTTCCTCTCGCAGATGAGAAAACGGAAGCGAATTTTTCAGCGGGACGAGGGAGTTTAATGACAAACAGCTGTGCTGAGCCGAGACTTAAGTGGGGGGGGGGCCCCACGGGCTGCAGGCGGGGATGGAAAACCACCGGCTGCCGTGGGACGGGTGTGGGCATCCACGGGGCAACCAGCCGGCCAGAGCGGCCGCAGCCAGTGTTGCCATCCCTGTGCCGTTGATTTTAAGCCAAGGATTCCTCTTGATTTTAAGCCCAGGATACTTAACAATTTAAAGCCAAGGATTTCTATTGATTTGAAGCCAAGGATTCCTCCGGGGTGTTTGTTTTTTTTTTTATTCCAACTAAGAGAGGACCCAACTGAACAACTTTTTGAGCGCATCCCAAAACCAGTTTGCAACCTCCCAGGGCTTTTCCCATCCGTAGGGAGATGCTTGGCAAAGGGTTAAGCGCAGAGAAACGCCAAAGGGCCGAGCGAGCAGGAAGCAAATACCTCCAAACCCTCTCCTTGACCCATAAAAATAACATTGAAACTCAAAATCTCAACCCAAGCAGAAATCTGACCTCGTCGGGACGAATCCCACCGGGATCGGAGCTGCTGGCTCAGCCGGGAGGTGCTTGGGTAGGGAGGGGAGATGTGGAGCCGTGAAAGAGTTAAAATATTGTGAGATTAAGGTGACGGGGAGGGAAGGGGCACGGGAGGTTCATGGGGGGGGGGTGGCTTTTATTAGATGAACGGGTGGGGTTGGACAGACAAACTCCGCGGCGTGGGAGTTTGGAGTCCGAATTCAAAGGGATTTGCTGGCTCAGGGCTGAGGACGGCTCCTCGTGGTGGGACGTGATGATGTAAAACTTGACAAAAACGGGAAAAAAAAAGAAATATAGTACCTGCAGCGTGGAGGTGCTGCTAAGGGAGCTGGATAAAACACCCTAGAGGGGGAGGCAGGGGGGGCAGACAAAGCCTTCGCACCAAACTCTGCTGCTCCTCGCGGCTGGGAACACGCCGGTGTCCAGCCTGACCCCCCCCAACATCCCGAGCCTTGGCGGCCTGAGGGACAATCCTGGGGGGGGCCTGGGGACCGCTGCGGAAACGCGGGTGCACGTTCCGAATTCTGCTGCTGGCGGGAAAAAGAAAACGCTCAGGGGGTTTTTTTTTTTCACTTTTTTTTTTTTTATTTTTTTTAACCTTTCACGTTTGCTCCGACTCGTTTTTCACGTCTCGCGGCGCAGAGCAAAAACGTCACCCCAAAACCAGCCAGACCGACGCGTTTTCCACCTCCCGTCCCACGCTCCTTTCCCCAAATTTGCGCAATCCCTGTACTTTCGGGTCTTTTGTTTTAATTATTAAACTTCACGCGCTGAAATCAAAGCGTGAAAAGTCCGGAGCAGCGTGGGAGCGACGCTTTTTTCACGTGGGAAAACTCAACGTGCGAGCCAAAATAAAAAGAAAGAAAGAAAATTGTTTTTTCCAGAAAGGGGATGGTTCAGCTCTCGCTCCGCACAATGCTGAGGGTGCTGCATCCCGGGGATGCTCTGAGCCGGGCAGAGGGGGTTGTACCACTGAGGATGAGTGAAGTCACCGCCGTCCCTGGCTCTCGGATGCGTCACGTCATTTCCCAGCTTTAATAGTCGGAAGCAAAACTCGAAGGGAAATTAAAAAAAAAAAAAAACAACAAAAAAAAATCAGTTGGTAAATAAAACCATTCCCTTAACAATGACTCGTGCCCGGGCAGATGGCAAGAGCAGGATTCCTGCGGAAGTCGCTGGAGGAGACATTGTTTGGTTGTTTTTTTGCTGCAGGAGATGAGGAGGTGGATGAAGGAAACCCCAAAAAAATCCATCCCCCCCCCCCCCATCCAACCCGGGGGCTGCCAAGGGGTTTCCAGCGCTCCCCGAGGTGCCCGGCGAGAGGTTGGTGGGACGAGCTGCCCTTCCTGCCAGAGTCCTTGAGAATTCGAGGGGCTTTTCGGCCGGACAGGCTCTTCTCGCGCTCCGAGGGGATTTTCTACTCTCAATAAATATTTTTTTGCCCTTCCCTGTGCTCCTGTGCCCAGCGGCTGCCTGGGCTGGCTGCTGCCGGCCGGGGCGGGGGCTCTGCCGGGGAGCGGGAATGCCGATGTGATACGAGAGACACTTGGAGGAAAAAAATGCGCTTTTGGACAGTAATTCATTAAAAAAAAAACCCTAAATGAATGAAGTAAGCCAAAGGAACCCCTGTGGCTGGGTTTCCCAGCCGGGGCACCCCCGCTGGCCCTTCCTCTGGGCACCGTCCCCCCGCGGGCCGCGGCGCTGGGTGGCCCGTCCCGCAGTGAGGCTCCAGACCTTGGTTTGCCAAACTCTCAGCTTTTATTTTTATTTTTATTTTTTTTTTCCCATTTTAATCAGACCCAGATCAGCTGCGGGAACCCCCCGGGGAACGTTCCAGGGCTCTGAGCAACGGGGAGGGGGGTGCTCCCCATCCCTTCCCCTCCCGTCGGAAACACCCCTCGGGCCGCAGTGAAACCTGGGGGGGGCGGTGGGGGGGGATGTTATTTGCACCCAAACACCCACAGAGGACTCTCGGCCTCCGGGGGTGACCCGGGGGGTCACCGGGCAGCTGGGAAAACCGGGAGCGACCTCGGAGCAAGGAGAGGAGCTGCTCCTCGCTCGGGGCGGGGGGGTTGCTCGTGGGGGCATTTTACTGCCCCGGGAGCCAAACCGGGAGCTGAGGGCTGGGATACGCCTTTGCTTCATTCTCTGCCTTCCAAGAGCCTTTTTTTTCCCGTTTAACAACAATTTTTGGTGGCTGCTCCACAGGCTCCCACAAGGCAGAATCAGAGAGGAATGCGAGAGCTCGGTTTCTTACCCAGGAATAAGGAGTTTTATTATTTTTACACCGTCTCTCCCTGCTACAGAGCATCCCCTTCCTCCCCCTGGTGCTTGCAGTTTGCCTCCTCCTCTTCCTCTTCCTCCTCCTCCTCTGGGCTGGTCAAACCACTGACAGAACCTTTGCTGGGTGCTTGGTGTGCCAGCCCGTCCGCGAGCAGCTGAGAAATTCGCTTTCGAGCTGGAAAAAATGAATTAAAAAAAAAAATAATAATTTGCTCCAAGCCCTCCCCAAGACGCTAGAAAATCCCTGGAGGGAATTTTCCTGGGGCTCAAATCCTGGGGGAAAAGATGACGCCCGAGAAAAAATAAAAAATCCTCGCGGCTTTCGCGAAGCTCCCGCAGGTTTGCAAACTCTTGCCGGGGCAAATCTGCGAGTTCTCGGTGGAGGTTTGGGGGCTGCAGCGACCAGGGGCCGTGCCCACCCCCCCTCCCGTCCCGCACAGTCTCTTCATTTTCCCTTTTCTCTTGGTTTTGAGGGAATTTGGGGCCGGCGGGTTCGGCAGAGCGGGGCAGGGGCATCTCAGCGCCTCGCCGGGGTGGATCCGTCTGCAAGAGAAAGCGAAAACTGGTGGTTTTAAACCTCATTTTGTACTTGAGCTTGGCAGGAAAAAAATAAATCAACCAAAAAAAAAAACCCCAAAAAGAAACTCTTTTGAGCTTTTTTTTAGCTGCGCTGGGTGAGACCAGGTGGGTGACGCTGGGGCCGTGTGTCAGTGCCAGCAAATGTGCTCCCTCCACCTCGGGAAATGAAATATTTTGTGGCTACCGCAGACTCGCCCCCGATTTTGAGGCTTTTTTGCAGCAGCCGGGCTGCTGGGGCTGCTCCTGCCGCGCCAAGGGCTGGGCTTCGGGAGGGGGGAGCTCCCCCAAGGAGGGTTTTGGGGCCTGCGGCTGCAGCAGCAGCGTTTGCCCCACCGGCACCAGCCCAAAGGGAATTTTCTCAGCGGGCCGGTGGGTTTTTCCCTCCCCAGTGAAATTCCAGAGGGAATTTTGGGATCCGAGGCCGTTGCGTTCGGCGCAGAGCGGCGTGACCGACGGGATAAATAAATGAATTTCTGTGGCGCTAAGGGAGGGGGGGGCGGTGTGAGGAAACGGGTTTACCTCCCCGGGTGGGTCTCGGGGGGGGCTATGGGGGGCTGGGGGAGGCGAGGAGAGAGCCGGGGCGAAGGGGGTGCAGGGGGGTGCCGGGAGGGGGGGTCACCTCTGGGCAGACGCCGTCTGCAGAGCAGGAGGATCAGCTGGAGCAGGAAAAGGAGGGAGACGCAGGGCAGCCCCAGCGCCAGCGGCCAGGAAGGGCATTGTCCTGCGGGGGGGGAAGGAGAGTTAATAGAGGGGGGAGAGTGTGGGCTTGGGCAGTGTGGGGAGTGGAGAATCCCCCAAGACGGGGGGTCAGGGCCGAGCATCCCCCAAAATGGGGGGGTCAGGGCCGAGCATCCTCCACAACAGGGGATCAGGGCCAAGCGTCCCTCGAACAGGGGGGTCAGGGCTGTGCAAGGGGGGGGCACATGGAGGTTGAAAGCCTTTCGGTGCAGGGGGACCCCAGCGGGGAGAGGAGGGGGGGGCGAGGGATTTCCAAAATGTGTCTTGCTAAGGAGGAATTGGGGCGCAGGGATGGGCAAGATGAGGAAAGGGAGGGCGAGTTGAGCCGCGGGGGGTGGCTGGGGTTAATTAACCCCGGGGGGGGTGTTAATTACCCTCCCCGAGTCCTTTGGCGATGGCGACGCTGAGATTCCTGCCCGTGCCGCTCTCCAGGGCCGTGCACGTGGCGGCCCCGTCCCAGCGCTGGGCCGGGACCCAGGCGATGCTCCAGGCGCTGAGCACCCCGCGCTCGTCCAGGGCCGACGCTGTCACCGCTGTCACCTCCCCCCCGGGCTGCCAGCGCACGGTGTCCCAGCCCCGGGGGACGTCGCGGAGGTGGCAGAGCAGGGGGATGCGGGCCGGGGGCTCCTCCGCATCCACGGGCACCAGGATGGAGAGCTCGGGCTCGGTGGCATCTAAAGAGGGCAAGTGGGTGTCGGGGGTGGCACAAACCTCCCCGGGGATGTCCCCAGCCGCCGGGTGACCCACCGGGTACTCACTGGTGACGATGAGCATGGTCCCCTTCCCAAAGAGGGGGAGGAAGTCGGAGGAGCTGCAGTAATAAACCCCGGAGTCCTCCCTCTGCACGCCGCTGATGGAGAGGGAAAAAATCCTCTGTGTTCTCTTCTTCCCCGTGTATTTTCCCTTTGTAGAGGAGAACACTGAACTCCGGTAAATCCAGTTTAAACTCCCGTCCGGCTTCTCCCTGTACCAGTCCGCAGAGTCGCTGGCGTTCGAGATGTCACAGTCCAGCTCCGCCGTCTCTCCAAGACGCGCCCAGAGCTGCCGTTGTCTTTGTTGGATCCATCTCCCCTCTGCTGAGGCAGCTCCTGCACGAGGGGAGCAGCTTTGAGGTGGATTTTCTGCCCTTCAGGCTTTCCAAGATATTGCATTAAAAGTGATTTGGGGAAAAAAAAACAAAACAAAACCAAACCATCAGCAGATCTCACCTGGGTTGGGGTGTTTCTGGAGCAGGAACGTACCTGGCAGGAGCAGCAGGAGGGTCCCCAGGAGCGCGTAGGACATGCTGCCCAAAATCCTTTTCCCTCCGTCCGGGGAGATTTTCTCTCTTTTCCCCCAAGCTGGCGGGCTGGGGGGGCTCTGCCGGACGAGCCCCCCCGGGGTTAGCGGCAGCCGCCCGCCCCGGGGATGCTCAGAGGAGGCAGCCCAGGAGCTGGCCCTGCCCCAGGCAGCACGGGGGGGGCCTCCCACATGTCCTCCCCCCCCGCTACCGTGGGGCTTTGCAGCCTCGGCCTCCTCCGTGAGTGACAGAAATTGGGTGAAAATGGTGAATTTGCCACCCGCCCCCCCCGGCGGGCCCCCTTTGAGCTGGGTTCGGTGCAGGGTGATGCCGCTGGGCTGGAGGTTCCAGGGACCAGCACATCCTCCAGCCTGGGGGTGTCTTTGGGCTTTGGGAGTCTGGGGGGGCAGGAAAGGGGGAGTTTGGGGAGGGCTCGGTGGAGGGAATTTGAGGAGGGAACCTGCAGCCTGGTCTCGCTTGAAGAACTGGGTTTCGATTCCAGGTCCGTGTCGCGAGGGCGGTTTCCACCCCGTGCCCGTCTCTGCCGGGAGCCCTGGGCTCCCTCGCCCCCTGGTTTGGCTGCTCTCCCGGGAAAAGACGTTTTGCTCCTTCTTGGGCTGGATTTCCCCAAGCTCCCGCGCGGGACGCGCCGGGAATTGCCCCCGGAGCCGGGCATCGGCCCGCGAGAGGCGTGGGCAGAAACCCTGCGATAGCTCGCGTCTCTCTTCCGCCTCGGTGCAGCGGCCGGAGGCTCTGCTCGAGCTGGAGATGGCTGCGGTCGGCCTCGCTGCTGGTTTTTTGTCGCTTCGATGGGGTTTATTGACACCAACCCCCTTCCCCCCGCCCGCGGCAATGGGGCTTGATGATGTTTTTGGGCACCGGTTTGGGGCCGCTGAGCCAAACCGCGGCAGGAAAGGCAGCGGCAGGGCTGGGGGTGGGAATGGCTTTGCAGCTTTTTGTGCCTTGCAGGGGGGTTTTGGGGTGCTGATGGGCAGCTGGGGGCGGCGGGGGGAGACTCTCCGTCAACTGCTCCCAGGATTGGCGCAAAACACCGCGGTGGCGATGGGATTTCTGTGATTTCAGGGTGTTGGGGACCCAGCCGGGGGCGGGAGGGTGCACCCAGCCCCACTCGGCTCCTGGCTGGGGCTGTTTCCACCCCCCAGCATCCCCAAAATGCTTAAAGCCCACCGAGTGCCCCCCCCGAGCCTGGTCCCAGACAGCACCCGGCTCAGCACCTGCAGCATGTGTCCGGGGATTTGCCTCCAGAGATGGGTTTCTCTGTTTCCTTGAGGTTTCAGGGGGGGGTTCAGGACCCCTTTGGCTCGGAGCATCACGCGGGCGGGTTGATTCCCCCACGATGCTCCAACCACCCCCAGGGTCTGCCCGGAGGCTTCCAGAACAGAGGAGGAGGGGGAGGCGAGCAGGGGCAGCTCCCAGCCCCGGCACCCTCCTGCCGGGGATGCTCGGGGCCGCGGCACGTGGCCGAGCGGCCGCCACGTCCCCGGTGACGAAGCCGGCGGGGCGGGGGGTGTCACTGCCCGTGGTTTTGGCCGCGGTGGCAGCTCTGCAGAAGGACGCGGCTCCGGGGAGCAGTCGCTGGCTCCGTGGCGGCCCCGGCCCCCCCCCGATGGCAGCCGGGGGCTCGCTGGCCCCCGCGGGGCTGCTGTGGCTTTGCCTGGGTGGGTGGCAGGAGGCAGGGGCTGGGGGCGGGCAGCCAGGTTGTGCTTTGGGGAGATTTCTGGGCTTTTTGGAGCAAGTGGCTGCCGGGAGGGGGGCAGTGGGGGTTACGGCGGGGCTGGGCAGGAGGCTGGAGGGGGAATGAGCCCCCGGTCGGTCGCTGCAGCCCCGGCAGCGCTGCTGAGGCTGCGCCAGCCCCAGCCCGTCCTGGTTGTGAAGCCGGGGGAGCCGGTGGGGATCAGCTGCGAGCTCAGCGAGGCCGTGGAGGCCAAAAGCGGCGTGGCCTGGTACCGGCGCGTCGAGGATCGGCCTGAGCTGCTCCTGGATTGCCGGAAGGGGACGGAGGGGGATTTCAGCTGTGAGTTCAGGAGGCCCAGTGTCACCCTGCGCATCGCCAGCGCCCAGCCCCAGCACTCCGGCCTCTACTTCTGTGCCCAGCGCCATGTTCACCGCCGTGATTTCAGCAGCAGCACCACGCTGCTGGTGGGAGGTAGGAGGGGGTGTTGCCCCCATGTCCCCCTACAGCATCCTCCATCCCCATCCATCCGCCCTCATCCCTCTCCATCCCCCCCATCCCCTCTGCCCCTCTCCATTCCCTTCCCTCCACTCCCTCTGCTCTGTCCCACTCCATCTCCTCCACCCCCTCCGACCCCCTCGCTCCCCCTCAACCCCCCCTCTCACCTCCATCCCCTCCATCCCCTCTCTCCCCTCCGCCCCGGGTCCGTGCCCCCCTCACCCCCCACTGCACCCCTCTCCTCCTTGCAGACAGCTGGAGGAACGGGAGCTGGGTGCGGGTGCTGGCACCCCACGGGGACCCCCAGGCCCCCCCCGGCCTGGTCTGTGCCGTAGGTGCCGCCACCGGCCCCGTCACCGTCTCCTGGCAGGGGGGTGCCGGGGAGGTGCTGGGGCTGGGGAACAGCCCAGAGCTGCTCCTCAGCCCTGTGGGCTCGGCCGGGGGGGCCGGGGGGCTCTGTGAGGTGCAATTCAACAGCTCTGGGCCCCCCGTCCGCAGGAGCGTGGAGCTGCACGTGGCCACGGGTGAGTACGGGGACACCCCCCCGTCGGGGTCACCCCTGGGGTCACTGAGGCTTGGCTCCAGGGCGGGGGGGCAGGGGGGATGTTGGGGGACGGTGGGGGTCTGCGGGGGGACGGGGGGACGAGCCACCCCCTCTCCCCCAGGCAACTGCGTGACCTCCGGCCTCTGGGTCCTGGCTGGGGCCGTGGTGCTGCTGCTGCTCAGCCTCTGCCTCAGCACCCGCTGCCTCCGCCGCCGCACGCCGACGGGTGAGGAGCCCGGCAGGGGCGGGGGGCGACGGCCCACCGTGTCCCCGCTGTCCCCAGTGTCCTGTCCCCCTCCCTCTGCCCCCTCCGTCCCCAACTCCTCCATCCCTGATCCCCCTCCATCCCTCCCCGTCCTCCCGCATCATCCCTCCTCCTGCTCCATCCCCTCTGTCCCCCCCACACCTGGGACACGTCTCCCCCCTCTGTCCCCTCCAGGCCACCAGCCCGGGACCCCACTGTCACCTGTGTCACGGCAGGAGGAGGTGAGGCCGTGCAGCCCCCCGTGCCCCCCCCAGGGCTCGTCCCTCTGCTCGGGGCCCTCAGTTGTCAGGGGACGGCGGCAGCCCCGCTGCTGCCGGACGGGGGAATTGGGGGTGCGGGGGGGCCCTGACGGCACCGTCCCCGCAGGGACAGCTGACGTACGCCCAGCTGGTCTTCACAAGGCCCACGCCGTGACCCGCAGCTGCACGTGGTGACACCCCCAACCCCGGAGCTTGTCCCTGTGTGCCTGAACCCTCCGGCATCCCCGTGCCGACCCCCCCCCCGGGGCGATGGGGCTGGTCCCCCCCCCCCAGCTCTGCCAAGGCAGATGCAATAAAGAGTTTTGAGCTTTAACAGCGTCCTGGCGCCGCGTCCCGTGTCCAGGTCCGGGGGGGTGTCACAGACCCTCCTCTGGGCAGGTTTTTGGGGTAAATATACACTCAGACCCCCCCCCCCGAAGCCGGGAGCATCCCCAGGGCTGGTCCTACCCCCCCCCCTGCAACTTTTGCATGGCGGCACGGACATCCCACCGCCCAGTGACCTGCGGGAACACGACTTTACAACCGTGGAGTTATAACGTGGGTTTGTTTACTCAGCGCGGGGCGCGGGGGGCATCGCTCCTCCGCAAGCACGCGCGCCCTCCCTAGCTCTTGCCTGGCCCCTGCGTTACGAGGCATCGCAAATTTACTAATCGCCTCTACAGCTGCACGAGCCCTCCCCGCCTCTCCCCGCTGCTAATTGTAATTAGGTCTCCTCCCCTCCGCGTCTGCGCGGTCAGCTCCGCTGGTCCTGGGCAGGGGTCGTAAAGATGAAGTAGCTCCTCTTCCTCGCCGTTGAGCTTTTCACCCCGCCGCTTCGCGCAGTCTCCGTGGCTCCGCGGCCCCCGGCGGAGCCGCCGCGCCAGTTTGCGCTGGAATTCGGGGTCACCTGCTGCTGGCACGTGCGTGGGCAGGTGTGGCGGGGAAACTTCTGTTGGGGAGCTTGGGGACACCGTCAGCGCCCGGCACGGCTGCGCACGCAGCCCCGGCCTTGCACAGGCCTAAAGGTTGATCTTGCTGCATCCCCTAAACTTCCCGTGTCACAGGGGGCGCTGTGCCCGGTGTCCCCCCCCGACCTCCGCCCCGCCGGGGGGCGCTGTGCCCGGTGCCCCCCCGACCTCCGCCCCGCCGGGGGGCGCTGTGCCCGGTGCCCCCCCCGACCTCCGCCCCGCCGGGGGGCGCTGTGCCCGGTGCCCCCCCCGACCTCCGCCCCGCCGGGGGGCGCTGTGCCCGGTGTCCCCCCCCCAGACCTCCGCCCCGCCGGGGGGCGCTGTGCCCGGTGTCCCCCCCCCGACCTCCGCCCCGCCGGGGGGCGCTGTGCCCGGTGCCCCCCCCGACCTCCGCCCCGCCGGGGGGCGCTGTGCCCGGTGTCCCCCCCCGACCTCCGCCCCGCCGGGGGGCGCTGTGCCCGGTGCCCCCCGGACTGCAGCTCCCGGCGTGCCCCGCGCGGCCCCGCCCCGCCCCGCCGCCATGGGGGCCGCCGTCTTTTTCGGCTGCGCCGGAATCGCCTTCGGGCCGGCGCTCGCCCTCGTTCTCCTCACGGTGGCGGCGGAGCCGTTGCGGGTCATCGTGCTGGTGGCGGGGTGAGCCCTGGGGGGGGGGGGTTCGGGGGGGTTTGGGGTCGGCCTCAGGGCCCGGGGGGGCGGCTCTGGCGTGACTGGGGGGTCAGAGAGGGTTGGGGGGAGCTGAGGGGGTTGTTCTGGGGTAGTTGGGGGTCAGAGAGAGTTGAGGGGGGCTGAGGGGGCTGTTTTGGGGCAGTTGGGAGCCAGAAAACATTGAGGGGGGCTGAGGGTGCAGCTCTGGGGTGACTGGGGGGTCAGAGAGGGTTGGGGGGGAGCTGAGGGGGCAGCGCTGGGGTAGTTGGGGGGCTGAGGGGGTTGTTCTGGGGTAGTTGGGGGTCAGAGAGCACTGAGGGGGGGCTGAGGGGGCAGCTTTGAGATAGTTGGGCGGTCAGAGAGTATTGGGGGGCTGTGGGCGTAATTCTGGTGTAGTTGGGGGTTAGAGAGGGTTGGGGGGGCTGAGGGGGCAGCTCTGAGGTAGTTGGGGGGTCAGAGAGAATTGAGGGGGGCTGATGGCGTTATTCGGGGGCAGTTGGGAGCCAGAAAACATTGAGGGGGCAGCTCGGGGGCAGTTGGGGGTCACAGAACATTGAGAGGGGCTGTGGGGGTTATTCTGGGGCAGTTGGGGTGCCAGAGAGCATTGGGGGGGCCGTGGGGGTAATTCTGAGTTAGTTGGGGGGTCAGAGAGTGTTGAGGGGGGCTGTGGGAGTTATTCTGGGGTAGCTGGGGGGCAGAGAGTATTGAGGGGGGGCTGAGGGGGCAGTTGGGGGGCCTGGGTCAGGGTTGGCAACAGTGGGGGGGTGTGAGGGGGGGTGCTGGTCCGGGCAGGATCGAGGTGGTCAAAGGGGCAGCGGGAGGAGTCGGGGGGGTCAGTTCTGGGGTAGTTGAGGGGGCCGGGGGGGGGTTGGCAGCTTCGGGAGGTTGGATGGGGGGGGCTGAGGGAGTCTGGGGTCCAAGGCCTCGAGCTCAGCGACCCCCCCGCGGCGGCAGGAGCAGCCCCGCGCCCTCCGTTAGCATCCAGCTCCGTCCTGGAGCCTCCGCCAGGGTCGGGGCGCAGGCCCCGTGTGCGGGGGGGGGATTCACCCCTTTAAAAGGCAGGAGGAGCAGCTGGGAGCGGGCCCTGTGTCCCCCCCCCTCGGCTTCCCGAGGGCTGACCCCTGCTCGGCCTCCGGGGGGGGCGAAGCGCTGAGCGGGGGCAGCAGCTTTTCTCCGGGCGGGTCATCACCGCTCTGAGAAATAAAAGGAGGATTTTTTGGCTTCTAAATCCGTTTGATTTTTATTTTTTTTTTTCAGCCACGCGCTTCCCCCGTGTGCGTGTGTGTGTCCCCCCCCCCCCCCGCCGCCACCTCGCGTGACGGCGCCCACCCTTCCCCCTGCGGACCCCGGGGCACCCGCGCGAGCGGCTTTTTGAGTGTTTCTCCCCCCCCCCCTCCGCCTCCCCCAGGGCGTTTTTCTGGCTGGTGTCGCTGCTCCTGGCCTCTCTGATCTGGTTCGTTTCGGTGCGTCTCAGCGACCGGGAGGACGCCAGGCTGCAGTACGGGCTCCTCGTCTTCGGGGCCGCCGTCTCCGTCCTGCTCCAGGAGATTTTCCGCTTCGCCTACTTCAAGCTGCTGAAGTAAGAACCCGGCCGCGCGCGCCCTGAGGGCCCGACCCCTCCAACCTCCGCTTTTTTTCCCCTCTGGGGAAGCCCCTTCCCTTCCTGCTCCGCGTTTCTCCCCGCTCCCGTTCCTTCCGCTCGCGTTTTTCTCTCCCGCCCGAGCAGGAAGGCGGACGAGGGGCTGGCGATGATCAGCGAGGACGGCCGGTCGCCCATCTCCCTCAGGCAGATGGCTTACGGTGAGCACGTGGGGCTCGCGCTTCTCCAGGATTCCTGGCTACCGGGAGGCGGGCAGCGGCGTCGCTGAGCTTCCCCGACTCTCGATCATCATTTTATTTTTGGGGGTTTTGCGCCTCGTGTCGCGTTCGGGGCCTCGCGGTGGCTCTCAGCTGACTCCCCCCCCCTACCCCACCCTTCCCTCCACAGTCTCGGGTTTGTCCTTCGGCATCATCAGCGGCGTCTTCTCCGTCATCAACATCCTGGCGGACTCCATCGGGCCGGGAATCGTCGGGATCCACGGGGATTCGCCGTATTATTTCATCACCTCCGGTGAGGCCGCGGGACGTGGGCTCGGAGCCACGGGGACGCCGGGGCGCGGCCTTTCACCGAGGCGAGGAAGAGGAGGGTGATGAGGGGGGATTTTAGAGGGTCTCTACGCCGTGTGCTCTTCCCGCAGCCTTCCTCACCATGGCCCTCGTCCTGCTCCACACCTTCTGGGGCGTCATCTTCTTCGACGCCTGCGAAAAACGCCGCTACTGGTGCTTGGGGCTGGTGGTTGCCAGTCACCTCCTCACCTCGGGGCTGGTGAGTTTTACTGTTTGGGGATGGGGAGGGCTCTCCCCAAATCTCTCCCCAGCCCCCCAAAGCTGTGGGGCGAGTTGTGATACCCCCCCCCCCCCCCCCTTGGCAACCTCCTGCCTGGGGGAGGGAGAGTTAACGAAGGGCTGGGGGTGGGACACGGGGGATTAGCCGCTAAACTCCTGGTGGGAAATGGCTCAGCTGGTGTTTAAGCCGGGTTTAGGGGAGCTCTGCCCCTCTTGGAGGCTCCCCTTTCCCCCCCCGCGGTGTTTGGGGGGGGCTGGGGGGGCAGCTGCCAGGCAGGGCTGTTCCTAACGTGACTCTCCCCGTCCCCCAGACGTTCCTGAACCCCCGCTACGAGGCCAGCCTGGTCCCCATCTTCATCATCACCTTCATCACGGGCCTCTGGGCCTTCTTCACCGCCGGGGGCTCCTTCCGCAACATCCTCAAGTGCCTCTCCTGTGAGGGGGGGGGCCATGGGGGGGGCACTGCTGCCGGGGGGTGCTTTTCTGTGGGTCTCAGTCCCCTGTTGGGGAGGTGGGGGGGGGAGGCTGGGTGTTGCCTCCTGCCTAACAGGATGATGGGGCGGGCTCCTGTGACCCCCCCCCCCCCCCCCCAAACAGCTCCACACCCTCCAAACCACCTTTTCTCCCCCTTTTCTGCCCCCCCCCAAGGTAAGCAGGAGGACGACAGCAGAGTGATGATGTACTCAGCCCTGCAGGTGCCTTTCGAGGACTGAGCGGCGCGCGCTGCCCGTACCCAAGTGCCCTCTTCTCGGCAGCTGCGAGACCACGACGCTGCCTTCGCCTCCGGTTTACACCCGGCCCGGCCCTGGCCCCTCGCCGTGACCCCGAGGCGGTTCCCTTTCCCCCCCCCCACCCCTGAGATTTGGGCAGGGGGGTGGGTTTTGGGGTCCTGGGCACCCCGTTACCTTCGTTAGCAGCTTCCGTTCAAATGTTTTTCCTGACAGGGTAGGGCTGCGGGGGGGGGGCGGAGTGGGGCCGGGTGCCCTGGGGGGGGGCAGCGGGGCTCGGGGCAGGACCCCCCTTCCCTCACATCTCCCCCTCACCGAGGGGACCCCCCCTCACTGAGGTGACACCCCCGACCCCGTGGCTGTTCCCGCTCAGCCTCTGCGCACACGGGGGGCAGGTGGGATGGGGGGTGCTCTGTTTCCCCCCGGCCCCCCCCCCGCCCCTTTCTGCTCCCCACTGGGTGGTGGCTGGGGGCACCCGTTACCCCGCTGTGCAACTGGGAGGGGGGTAAATTATTTTTTTGATTCAGAGTAAAACCCTTTTAATAGAGCGACGGGTACCCCGGCACTGAGGCGACTTCTGTGATGGGGATGGGGTAGGGGGGAGCAGGATGGGGGTGTCGTGTGTCTATGTCCCCCCCCCGTTTTATTCCCAGTTTCCAGGGGAGCACCTGGGGGTCCTGGTTTCTTGGGGCGGACAGAATCCAGCCCCAAGTTGCCCCTCGGGGGGGGGCCCCGTCCCCTCCCCAGCCGCCAGTGCCGTGGGGTGGGGAAGGGGCTTTATTTCCAGGCGGGGGCTGAGCCCCAGGTGGCTCCTCTGGTGTGGGGGGGGGGCAGCGGGGGTCCATCTTGTCGGGGGGGGGGGGTTCAAGGGCGGGGGCCGTCGTCGGCGGGGGGACGGCGGGAGGAGGCTTTGAACACGACGTCCTGCTGCTGCGCCCGCCTCGCGCTGCCTCGTGGAGGTGGGGGGGGGGGGGGGGGAAAGGGCTGCGGTGAGAAACACCCTCCCCTGGGGTGGGGGGGGGGGGTCGGGGCTCCCCCCTCGGGGCAGGGGGAGCCTCTCACCGCATCCTCTTGGCCACGAAGTGGGCGGCGAGGAAGAGGCAGAGGCAGCCGGAGCCGGTGCCGAAGACGATGGCGACGATTTCGCCTGCGTGAGGCCACAGAGAGGCTCAGGGGGGGTCCGCGAGGGGGTGACACCCCCCCCCCCAGCTATCCTACCCCCCTGCTCCCTCCCCAGGTTGGGCCATACCTGTCAAATACCCCTTGGGGCCTGGAAGAGAAAGAATTGGGGCTCAGCACCCCGCCGGGGCTGCAGGAGATGTTTGAGGGGTACGGGGCGGGGGGGGGGGCCCTTCCCACCTGCCCCCCTGACCCCCCCGGCTCTCACCCCTGGGGAAGGACGACAGCACCAGCCGCTGGTTGAGCTCCTGCGGGCCCCGAAAATTATCCACCAGCGGTTGGGGCTCGGGCTCGGCCTCCTCTGTGGCGTAAAGGCTTCCCTGGAGCTGCTCCAGCTGAAACAGGATGGGGGTGCGCTGGGGGGTTTGGTGCTCCCGGCCTAAAATTGGGGATTTTTCGGCCCCAAAATTGAGGATTTTCACCCCAAAGCGGGTCCTACCTGGCTCAGGCTGATGCGGACGGGCTGCTGGAAGAGGGTCCAGAGGACGCCCTGGAAGCAGGGGGGGGTGGTGAGGGACCCGTTGTAGCGGTAGTAGAGATCCAGGCGTGGGGGCAGCAGGTCCTGGACGCTGAAGGAGGGGATGGTTGTCGTCTGGCCTAGAGGGGGGAGCAGTTGGGGGGGCGCAGAGAGAGAATTTAGGGGTGTCCCCCCCCCCCCCTCCACCTCGCTCGCGTGCCCATCGCTCACCGGCGTAGCGGATGCTCCCGAGGTGGCTCAAGATGTTGTCGTAGGCGGGGTGGGGGTCAGCACCCACCTTGGGGGGGGGGAGTGAAGCGGGGAGGGGGTGTGAGGAGGGTGTCAGGGGTAAGGGGGGGGGAGGATTTTGGGGGGGTTTTGGGGTGCGGGTACCTCCAGGAGGACGCCGAGCACGGCCAGCCCGCCGGCGTGGTGCTGGGCCTGGCTGGCGTTGGCGAAGCGCTCGGCGTCGAAGTGAACCACGTGCACCTGGGGAGAGCGGCTCCGCGCGGGGTCGGGGGGGGGGGACGGAGCAAGGACGGGGGCCCCCCCGCCACCCCTCTGCCCCGTTCCGTTCCCAAACTCCATCCTGGCACCCGGAGCCGCTCCCGCACCCGGTTCCTGCTCCCGTTTCCCCTTCCTGCGCCCCTTTCCCGCACCCGGACGCCTTTTCCCTGCCCCTTCCGGTACCTTCTCCCGCGCCTGCACCCGCGTCCCCTCCTGCCCCCCTTCCCGTGCCTTTTCCCGCACCCTTTCCCATTCCTGCACCCGTTTCCCCGCCTGTTTCCTCTCAGGGGCTCCGCTTCCCGTTCTCTGCCCCCAATTCCCGCACCCATTCCCACACCAGTTCCCACCCCCGGTCCTATTCCCGCACCCATTCCCCCTCCCGGCCCCATTTCCCACCCTCTTTCCACATCCTTTCCCCATTCCCACCCCATTTCCCACTTCCCAGCCCTACTTCCCACCCATTCCCCAGCCCCATTTCCGCATGCATTTCCCATTCCCACCCCATTTCTGCATCCGTTTCTCACTCCCATTCCCACCCCCATTTCCCCTTCCCATCCCCATTTCCCACCCCATTTCCACACCCATTTCCCATTTCCCACTCCCATTTCCCACCCCATTCCCACATCCATTTCCCATCTCCCACTCCCAGCTCCATTCCCACACTCATTTCCCACCCAATTTCCACATCTATTTCCCATTTCCACGCTCATTTCCCATTTCCCACCCCATTCCCACATCCATTTCCCACTCCCAGCCCCATCCCCACACCCCATTTCCACATCCATTTCCCATTTCCCACTCCCATTTCCCACCCCATTTCCACATCCATTTCCCATTTCCCACCCAATTCCCACATCCATTTTGCATTTCCCACCCCATTTCCACACTCATTTCCCATTTCCCACCCCAATTTCCCACCCCATTCCCACACCCATTTCCCCTTCCCACTCCCATTTCCCACCCTTCCCACATCCATTTCCCATTTCCCCCCCCCATTTCCAGATCCATTTCCCACTTCCACCCCATTTCCCACCCCATTCCCACACTCATTTCCCATTTATTTCCCACTCCCAGCCCCATCCCCACACCCCATTCCCACCCCTATTTTCCACTTCCATCGCCGTTTCCCCCCCATTTCCCATTTCCCCCCCCAGTTTCCCGTTCCCCCCGTACCTCGGCGGGGGCTCGGTGCCCATCCACCAGGTGCTCCGCGCCGCGGCCCCCCCCGGCCCGGCCCCAGTGCAGGTGGAGCTGAGCGGCGGCGAAGGGCCGGGGCAGCCCCCGCACCCGCAGCGAGGGCGGCAGCACCAGCACCGCTGCGGGGGGCCGGGGGGGGGGGTCAGCAGGGCTCTGACACACGGGGGACCCCCCCCCAGACCCCCCCTCCTCGCCTCGAGGCTCACCGGTGTGGCCGTTGTTGCCCAGGGTGAAGGTGGGGGTGTCGGGGTGCTGGTAGCCCACGGGGCGAACGGGCGGCAGCGAGGGGTCCACCCGCACCCCCCGCGTCTGGATGTCGATGGGCGACTGGGCCCGGCCACCGCACGCCGGGTGGCCCTCGGGCCAGTGCTGCTGCCCGTGGGGGCCTGAGGGGGTCAGAAATTCAGGTGACACCCCCCCCCCCGAGCCCCCCCAGCACCCCAACCCCTCACTTGGGCCATGCGGCTTTACCCAACGTGACCCAAAATACCCTCGTTTCTCCCCAAAAAGCAGGACACGGGGGAACGTTCCCAATCCACGGGCTCGTTAATCTTCTGGGGACATTTTTTTTTTTTTTCCGCCTGGGGGAGCGGGGACAAAGGCAAAACGGGATGGGGGGGGCCCGGGGGGGTCCCCGTGGGGACGGGGCTGAGCGGGGATTTGGCCGGATCCGAATGGGATTTGGCAGGCGGAGCGCGGCCGGGCCTTACGTAAAGGGGGACAATGGGCCCATTGGAGCGTGAGGGGGACGCGGGCGTTTGGGGGGGGCTGCACCCACCCCCTCCCATCTTTGGGGACCCAGTTAGCCTGGGGGGGGGGTCACCCATCTGTCTCCTTCCCATTTGGGGTGACCCAGGGGTCTGGGAATGGGATGGGGGGGCTGCACCCATCCGCCTCCCTCCTGGTTTGGGGGGATCGAGGTGACTGGGGAGGGTTTTTTTTTTTGGGGGGGGGCTGCACCCACCCTCTCCCATCTTTGGGGACCCAGTTAGCCTGGGGGGGGGTGTCACCCATCTGTCTCCTTCCCATTTGGGGCGACCCAGGGGTCTGGGAATGGGGGGGGGGGGGCTGCACCCATCCACCCCCCACCCTTCCCGTGGGGGGGGGGTGTGTCCCAGGTGATGCCTCAGCTCCGGGGGGGGGGGGGGGGGACAGGGACAAACGGGGGGGTCCCTGGGTGCGGCCTCACTCACCCTCATATGCCCAGTGGGGACCTGTGGGGGGGGAGCAGAGGTGTTGGGGGGCGCGGGGGGGGCGATGGGCTCCCCCCAGCCCTTCCGCGGGAGCCCCTGTGGGTGCTGGCGGCTGCACCCACGGCGGGAATCGGGGCTCGGGGCTCGGGGGGGGGCACTCACCGGCGGGCAGGGCGGGGGCCAGGCCCCCCAGCAGCAGCAGGGCTCGCAGCATGGTGGGGGGGGGCGCTGGGTGCCGCCGGCTCGGCCTTAAATACCCCCCCCAGGGGTGGCCCCCCCCCCCGGGGGGACGGGGGGGGGGGGGGATGGAGGGGCCGGAGCCGGGGCGTGGGGATGGGGCGTTGGGAGATTGGGGTGATGGGGGGGGCCGGGGGGGGTCTGTGGGGTTTGGGGGGGCTGTGAGCTCTGGGGGTTGGGGGGCTCTGGGGGTGTTTGGGGGGGCTGTAGGGTTTGGGGGGGTCTGTGGATTTGGAGGGGGTCTGTGCGTTTGGGGGGCTGTGAGCTCTGGGGGTTTGGGGGGCTCTGGGGGTGTTTGGGGGGGGCTGTGGGGTTTGGGGGGGTCTGGGGTTTGGGGGGGGGAGGCCTTGGGGGGGGGCTGTGGGACTTGGGGGGGCGGGTCTGTGGGGTTGGGGGGGTTTGGGGGGCCTTGGGTGAGGTCTGTGGGTTTGGGGGTCTGTGAGCTCTGGGGGTTGGGGGGGGCCTTTGGGGGGGGGGTCTGTGGGACTTGGGGGGGGTCTGTGGGGTTGGGGGGCTGTGAGCTCTGGGGTTTAGGGGGCTCTGGGGGTGTTTGGGGGGGCTGTAGGGTTTGGGGGGGTCTGTGGATTTGGAGGGGGTCTGTGGGGCTTGGGGGGGTCTGTGGGTTTGGGGGGGCTTTGCAGGGGCTGTGGGTTTGGGGGGGGCTGCGGGGCTATTGGGGGGGGCCCTGGGCTGGCCCCTACGGGAGCTCCCCGGCCCCGCCCCCTTTTCCCAGCCCCGCCCCCCCGCCCGTGCTCCCCGCCCCCACATGGGGGCCCACGCGCCGCCCTCTGCCATTATGTAACGGCGCCGAGGCGAGGCCGCGCCCCCCTCCGCCCCCATTGGCCGCGCCTCGCCGTGACGCGCCGCGCGAACCGTCGTCTATTGGCGGGCTGGCGGGCGGGGGCGGGGCCATCCGAGGGCGCACACACGCCCCTCCCCGCGGCCAGGGGGCGCTGCCCCGCGCCGCTCCCCCCCCCCCCTCGCGTCACCACATGGAGGGGCGTGTCCTCGGCCCCACCCTCCCGACCAATCAGCGCAGGGGCGGCCTCCGCATTGGGCGTCGCGGACCAATAGGAAGCTAGTGGGCGGGGAGAAACCAAGAGGTTCCGCCCGCTGCCGGGGAGCGGTGACCAATAGGAGCGCGGGAGGGGCGTGGCCCAGCGGGAGGCACGTGCGGCCGCGCACGTGTCCGCGTGGGGCCGCCGCAGCCGGGGCGGAACCGGCGCCGGTACCGGGACGGGGC
This sequence comes from Athene noctua, assembly GCF_965140245.1. Taxonomy (NCBI): domain Eukaryota; kingdom Metazoa; phylum Chordata; class Aves; order Strigiformes; family Strigidae; genus Athene; species Athene noctua. Next base: position 3,446,699 of record NC_134065.1, on the reverse strand, counting down.
GGCGATACCGGTACCGGGACGGGGACACCGGCACCGCCGCCGGCAGCAGGTGGGACCCGGGACCGCGGGGCGGGGGGGGGGCGGTTCCCCGGCCTGGGCGGGGGGGTCCCGGTGCCGCGGGGACCCCGTTCCCGGCGGGGGGGGGGGGGGGGGCGGGATCCCGGTGCTGGGGGCGGGACCAGAGGGGGTGAACCGGCGCCAAAAGGGGGGAAACCGGGGCTGGGGGGTCCCGGGGGTGGTGTCGCGGGGTTGGGGGGTCTGTTGGTCCTGGGGGGGGGCGGATCCCGGTCTTTGGGGGGGTCCTGGGGGACGCTGTGCTGGGGGGTCCCCACCGTGGGTGGGGAGGGTCTTGGTCCTGGGGGGGGGCGTCCCGATCTTGGGGGGGGGGGGGGGGGATCCTGGGGCCGGTTGGGGGGGGTCCTGGTCCTGGGGGTCACAATACTGGGGGTGGGGGAGGTCCCCAACTTGGGTGGGGCTCTTGGTCTTGGTCCTGGGGCTGGGGGGGGGTCCCCGATCTAGTGCGGGGGGGGGGGGGGGGGCGGTCCTGGGGGTCCTGGTCCTGATTATGGGGGTCACAGTGCTGGGGGGGCGTCCCCACTTTGGGTGGGGCTCCTGGTGCTGCCTGGGGGATTGAGGGGGGGGGGTCCTGGTGGGTGGGGGGGCCATGACAGTTTCTCTATTTCCCATTTTTTCCCAATTTCCCCACTTTTTGTCTCTTTTTTTTTTTTTTTTTTTTTTTTCTCTTTTCCCTCCCAGGTAGCCTCAGGCAGTGACACCGCAGGAGCTGAACCCAGGGAGAGGCTCCTCTCTGGGGGGGCTCCCCCTTGCCCCCCCGCCCCACCAACACCACCATGGAGCCCCCCGCCCGCGCCTGCTCCTGCGGCTCCTCCAGCCCGGGGGGTCCCTCCGACAGCGAGGCCGAAGCGACCGCCCCCCCCCCAGCACCCCCCAAACCTGAGCGGAGCCGCAAGCGACCGGGGGGCTCAGATCGAGCACCCCCCGAATTACCCCCGTCACCCCGCGGGGGGAAACGACCCCGAAAAGGGGATGGGGGGGACGCCCCTCCCAGCGACGGTGATCGCCTCTTTGCCCAAAAAGTGAGTTTTTACCGGCAAAACGGAGGAGGGACCCCCCAAAACTGGAGGGTGGGGTGGTACCTGGTCCCCTAAAAATGCATCTTCTCCCGGTTCTGCCTCAGTTTCCCCCACCTGAAATGGGGTGGGGGGTGAGGGGGGGGGAAAGCAGATTTGGGGGAGACACACACACACATGACACCCCCTCCCTGCTCCGGATCCACCCTCCTCCTCCTCCTCTTCCTCGCAGTGCCGGGAGCTGCGGGGCTTCATCCAGCCGCTGGCGGAGCTGCTGGAGGGGCTGAAACGGGGGCGATACGACAGAGGTGGGTGCCCCTCCCGTCCCCAAATCCCCCCCCTTTTTTTTTTTTTTTTACTCAGCCCCCCCCCTCAATCCTCACTTAAGGAGAACTCACAGATTTTGGGGGTTCCCCCAGGGCTGAGCAGCTTCCAGCAGAGCGTGGCCATGGACCGGATCCAGCGGATCATCGGGGTCCTGCAGAAACCCGAAATGGGGTGAGTGTCCCCCAAAAATCCTCAGGGGGGGGGGGAAGGGGGCAACGGGACACCCCCTCATGGGGTGTTGTCTGTGTGTGTCCCCCCCCAGCAGCGGGATAACGGGGTTCTCTCTGCTCCCCCCCCCCCAGCGCTCGGTACCTGGGGACGCTGCTGCAGGTCGAGGGGATGCTGAGGGTCTGGTTCCCCCACGTCGCCCCCAAAGCCCCCCAGGATCCGGCTCCCGCCTCCGCCCTCCATCGCCGTCGCCCCCCCGCCGGCCCCCCCGGGGCTCCCCGCTGCCGCCGCCTGCCCACGGACAGCCCCCCCTCCCTCCCGGGGGGGACATCGCATCGAGGGGGGCACCCCAGGTGCCACCACCCCACCCAGACCGGGACCCCCACGTCCCCCCCGGAGCCAGATGTGTGACCCCCTCCCCGAGCTGATGGGGGGGGGCGGGGAGTTGCGTCTCCTGGATTTCTTGAGTTTTGCCTTTTTTGATTTTTTTTTTTTTTTTTTTTTAAAAAAACCCACCAACTTGTGGACAGTGAGACCTGCGGGCGGGCGGGGCCGTCCCATAGCGGGGGGGGGGGCTCTGAGACACCACCACCCCCCCCCCTCGGTGACCCCTAAAACCCTGGGAATGTTGGGGGGGGGGGGGGGGGGGGCTCATGCCTTGGCACACCACGCTGAGGATGGGGCGGGGGGGGCTGGCCCCCCTCGCCGGGCTTGTGCCTCCCCCCGCGCCGTGTGGGGTTTGGGGGGGGCCGTGTGTGTGTGTGTGTGTGTGTGTGTGTCCCCCTCAGTGTGGGGCTGCCCCACGGCTCGGCCCTGCTGGAAGCAATAAAAGCCGCGGGAGCGGCCGGGGCCACCCGGTGCCGGTGTCCTCTGTCCCCCGGGGGGGTCTCTTGTCCCCTGGGGGGGGTCGGACCCTGCCGTCCCCCCCTTGTTGTGCGTCCGGGGGGGTCCCCCAGGCCCGCCGCTCCCCCCCACATGATATCCCTGCTCATGACCCCTGACCTTGTGACCTCTGCCCCGTGACCTTTGCCCCCCCCCCCCGGTACCCCAGATCCCAGCCTCGCCCTTTGGTGCCCCCCCCCCCCCGCCAGGCTCCGCCCCCTCCCGCTGACCTCCACACTAAGCCCCGCCCCCAGCGCGCGGTGCCGCCACCGACTTCCGCTTCCGGGGCGGGGACCGGAGCGGCCGCGGCTCTTCCGGGACGTTCCGTTGCGATCGTGACCGGTGCGACACCGGGACGGGGATGGGAAACGGGACCGGGCGGCTCTGCTGGGGACTCCGGGGGGGGGGACACACACACACCGACCGGGTCCTTCCGGGAGGGGCGGGGCGGTTTTACCGGGTCCGGCCGTGACGGGGGAAGGCCCCGGGGGGGGGGGGGGGGGAGGTTCCTGCCGTGTTTCCCGGGTTTGAGGTGGGAAGAACCGATCCCACCGGGGCCTACCCGCCGTCCCCGTCCCCCAGCAGAGCGGCGGCCGCCATGGCGAATCACCTCCGGTTCGTGGGCCGCACCGTCATGGTGCAGAACGGCAACGTGGAGGCGGCCTATGGAGCTCTCAATAGGTGAGGGGCTGCCGGGGGGGGGGGCTCGGGGGGACCCCCGGGGTGGCGGAGGGGGGGCTCGGGGCCTCCCTGAACCTCCGCAGCTTGGCCGAGAGGCGCTGACCGGGCAGACACCGGCCTTGCGTTGGGTTTGGGCCGGTCCCGTTAAGCTTCAGGGTTCACGGATAGAACGATTTGGTTAATTAAACCCAGTGTAATTAGTTCTTGTCTGGGGGCCTCTGAAACTGCCCCGGCGGTGCCATCAGTGGGGTTTCTTGTCCCGTTTGACCCCGGCAAGGGGGTTCGCGGTGAAGCAGCGGGCGCTGTCCCGCGCGATGCCCTGGTCTGAACTGGGGAGACGCGGAGGGGGCTCAGGGGAGGAGGAATCGGCTGGGCGGTCGCATTCAGGGGGCTGCGGTCGGTGGGTTGATGTGCCGGGGGGAGCGGCGTTAAACATCCCCTCCCCAGGGGCCTGGGCAGGCTGGAGAGGGGGGACGTGACACCCTCACGGAGCTCAGCAAGGCCAAGGGCAAGGTCCTGCCCAGGGGTCGGGGCAATCCCCAGCACAAACCCGGGCTGGGCCAGGAGGGGCTGGAGAGCAGCCCCCAGGAGAAGGGCTTGGGGGGGCCGGGGGGTGGAAAACTGCCTGTGAGCCACCAACGGGCGCTGGCAGCCCAGAAAGGGCCCCGTGTGCTGGGCTGCACCCAGAGCAGGGTGGGCACAGGGCCGGGGGGGGATTCTCCCCCTCTGCTCCGCTCTCTGAGCCCCCCCTGCAGGGCTGGGTCCAGCTCTGGGGCACCAACAGCAGAAGGACACGGACCTGCTCCAGCGGGGCCAGAGGAGGCCACGGAGATGCTGGGGGGGCTGGAGCCCCCCTGTGAGGACAGGCTGGGAGAGTTGGGGGGTTCAGCTGGAGGAGAGAAGGCTCCGGGGAGACCTTAGAGCGGCCCCCCAGGGCTGAAAGGGGCTGCGGGAAAGGGGGGAGGGATAGGACAGGGGGAAGGGGTTTAACCTGAGAGAGGGGAGATTCAGGGGAGATCTGAGGCAGAAATTCTCCCCTGGGAGGGGGGTGAGGCCCTGGCACAGGCTGCCCAGAGCAGCTGGGGCTGCCCCCTCCCTGGCAGGGCTCAAGGCCGCGTTGGACGGGGCTTTGGGCAACCTGGGCTGGGGGAAGGTGGCCCTGCCCGGGGCAGGGGGTGGCACTGGGGGGGCTGTAAGGTCCCTCCCAACCCAAACCTCTCTGTGATTGATTTCTGGGGCTTTTCTCTACACTCGAGGTGCCTAAAGCACACACTTCAGGTTTAGGAGGGTCACGTGGGGTTTTTCCCACCAGCTCTCTGCCCGAGACGGATCAAATTAAATTAAAATGAATTAATAAAGCAAATCACCACAGAACCTGGCAGGAAGGCAAAGCGAATCCCCAAAGTTTCGATCCGCTGGCAGCTCGTTTGTAGGAAGAAGGGGGGGCGGAGGGGGCCGTTGGGGGGTGCAGGGCAGGGGGAGGCCCGCTCCGTCTGACCTCGCCTCTTCCCCCGCCGCAGGATCCTGACGCAGGACGGGCTGGTGGACGTGGTGCGGCGGCGCCGGTACTACGAGAAGCCGTGTCGGCGGCGGCAGCGCTTGGCCTACGAGGCGTGCCGGCGGGTCTACAACGCCGAGATGGGGCGGAAGATCAGCTTCCTGGCGCGGGGCAACCGGCGGGACCCCTGGCTGGGCTGCTAGCGGGGAGAGAAACCCCTCCGCGTTAATAAAAGCCCCTCCCCTTGCTCGCGTTTTAATTAACTGCACGTAATTACGGGCAGGGACGAGGCGGTGGTTTCCGCGCTGGCGGGAAAAAAGCGGGGGGGCGTGGCGGTGCTTGGTCACGTGATGTGGGCGGGGATAAGAGGACGGCCAGTATTTGCTCGGTAGGCACCGCCCTCCTCCTTCCCGGCATCCTCTGCGGGGCGGGCGCGCAGGCGCCGCGGGGCCGTTTCCGCTTCCGCCCCGACGTGCCGTCGCCGTCAGGGCCGCCGCTGCCGCCGACCGGGCCGGGGCCTGCGGGGGCCGCGCCCCGCCCCGCGCGCTCCGGTGAGGGGAAGGGACGGGCTGGGGGGAGCCCGGTGGAAGAGGACGCGCCTGAGGGGAGCGGCGGGCTGGGGGGAGCCCGGCGGGAGAGGACGCGCCTGAGGGGAGCGGAGCGCCGGGGAGGCCGCGCCTGAGGCGGTGCCGGGTCCGGGCAGCGCGGAGCCGTTCGCCGCGGTCCCTCCGCGCTGATGCTGCCTCCCCCGGGCCGGGGCCCTGCTCGCGGTCCGGAGCTGCGGGCTGTGCTGGAGGCTGGAAAACGTTGAAGGGGGGGGGGGGGGCGGCCTGTGCGGGCAGAACCGTAGCTCGCGCCTCCGGTAGCGGTGGGAAACCGAGGCCGTGTGGGAGGCGACCGGGCTCGGCGGGGACCGGCTGGGTTCCCAGCGGCGAGTTGGAGCGGTTCGGTGGCGACCGGGCTTGTGGAGCCACATCCTTAGTGTGTGCCTCCGGCCTCTGCTCGGTGGCTGGAGCCTCCGCGGGAATTACGAGGTTTACTCTTTTTATTAAAAAAAAAAAAACAACAAAAAGTTGAACCCTTTTTTTTTTTTTTTTTGTCCTTAAGGGAAGCAGTTTCTCTGGCCGACAGGGCCGCAGGAGCATCGCCTTCAGGTTTTCACCGTTCTGAAAAGTGACATTGTGAAGACGGTTAGTGCCTATATATATATATATATATATTTAAAAAAAAAAAATCTGCTATAGGTTTTCTTTCCCCACCGGGTTCCCCGTTGCCACCCCACGAGTCCCCGCGGTCTGAGGGGGCTCAGGGGGCAGGTTTGCTGCTCCAATATTCCAAGTGAAACGCCGTTAAACCTGTTGCGCTCCTCTGCCGGTCCTTATTAGATTACATAAGTTGAAAATTAATATAGAGCTTAAAACAAGCCCTAACTGTATAAATTTTGTTTTTAAGAGCGTATGTGCACAAAGCTATTGATGTGTCAGTGTGGTAATTAATTATTTCCGCTCGTCTTGAACCTCTGGCTTTGTCCTGAAGCATTATGTCCTAAAAAGTCAGAATTTACGGGTTAAACTTTGTAATAATGTTCTTTTGGGCAGTACTTGATGCTATATTTGAACACATCTCTGAGAAACCTGCTGTAAAAAGTAAGTGGCCGTGGAGATTTTCAGGTTTTTGGTTGCAGAGAGGGACGTGCTCTCCAGAGGGAGCGTCAGCAGACAAAATCTGTAGATTGATGTCTTTTTGGCTGCTGTTTGCAGCCCCTAAATTGAAAAATGTTTCCTTAGAACTAACGCCCAGGCTCTTAATTCTTAGTTTCAGGAGTGATAACCGTATTTGATCGGATTTCTGTTAAAATAGACCCACGTTAACATCAAGGATCTGGAGGCCTTTTTATGCAGAGAAGAAATGCCGAGGTCAAACATATTTCCTTAAGAAGATTTTCTCCTCTTTCCAGATAAAGGAGACTTGGTTTCCAAATCAGATTAGGGCCTGGGTGCTTAATTAAACGTTATTGCATCTGCAGACTGGGACTGACGGTGTGAGATCTGCTCAAAATTTCACGGCAAGAAATTTTTGCCTGGAAAAAAAAAAAAAAATCTGTAATTTTGGGTTCGCCAACGTTGGCCGCTGGTTTAAGCAGCAAACGTGGAGGCAGCCGGGCACGTGCTGAGCTTTTTAGTATCAGTGAAGTGGAATGTGTTTGAAGTGGTCGGGGAAGAGGCTAGTTAAGGGTGAGTGGGTACGTGTGGGGTTTTTTTTTGCCTGTTTGAAGGGTTTTTAGGTCGCGTTGCGCGTGGCAGGTTTGCGGTCGCTCTTTGGAAAACGTTGAGCTCAGGCTTGTGGGTCTTGAGGCGCGTGGCCTGGCAGCCACGAAAAGAACAGAGGGAAGTTCTGAGAGGCCTGAAGGGATGCCCCGAGACTAAACATTTTTGTCCTGTTTGTGGTTGATTCCTGCGTGAAAGCGCGGCCTGATCCAGGGCCGGTGTGGTGCTCACCCTGTGCCCTTCCCTCATCCGTGGGGGAAGGCCGGTGGCTGTAGGAATTTCAGGGCTCCCCTTCGCGGGGCCTGATGCTGCAGCTTGTCTGCTCAGGTCACGGGCTCCTCTCTGCTGGGGCCCTTCCTCCACAGGTACCTCGTCTAATTTTTAGCTTGCGTTTTAAAAATACGGCAGCAAAATTCGTCTCCGAGAGGTTTCACCACTTGTGAGGTTTTTCACAAAGGAGAAAAACGAAGCAACGATTACCTGATGCTTTATTTTACTGCGGTTTTCTCATCTCTCTTTTACAGGTACGAGGAAAATAATTCACTTCGGTTCCTGGCCAAGATGTCGCTCTCCAAAAGGGAATTGGACGAGCTGAAACCATGGATCGAGAAGACGGTGAAGCGGGTCCTGGGCTTCTCGGAGCCCACCGTGGTGACGGCAGCGCTCAACTGCGTCGGGAAGGGGATGGACAAAAAGAAAGCGGCCGGTACGTCCCGTGGGCTCCACCCCTGACCCCGCAGCTGTTTGCAAAGGTGGTCAGACCCCTTGCTGGGGAAATATAGGGCTGCAAAACTCCTCCAAGAGCCTGGAAATAGCCCCAAATCACATTTAAACTCGTTCCCTGTAATCCCGGAAGCCTGGTGTCCTGCGGGTGGCGGTGAGCTGCGTGGCGTCGTGGTTTCGTTGCCGGTGGCGACTGGCAGTGCCTGGGGGGCAGATGCCATCCATGCAGGTGTGAGATCTGGTTTGCGTTGAGGTGGTTTTCTAAAGAAACCCCCTCCCACACCTGGTAGCTCCCGAGTGTACGTGCAGGTGTACCCCCAGGGGTGATGCTGACTGAGCCTCGAGGAGTCAGAGGTGAGTACCTGCAAATCCACACAGACAGGTGAGACACGACCAAAAGCCTTGGAATGCATCACAAAAACTGAGGAAATAAAAATTAATCGAAGGCCTCTTTTTTTCTAAAGGAATTGAAAACGATAATTTAACCCATGGCTTTGTTTCTTTCAACCATTAGAGCCCTAATTTTTATTTTCTAGTCGAGGCCTGGACTCTCTTAATCCTTCAGAGTTTAAAGCTCCTGACAACAGGATCCGCAGAGCCCAGGCCGCAGCCCCCGCTGCGTTAGTGGGGTTGAATCCACCTTTAAGTCTTTTTTTTTTTTTTTTTTTAACAGCTTTGCAGAAGTCTCCTGCGAATTCTCTGTTCTCCTCCTCATCCTAAACAATGAATTCTGAATTTTCCAGACCACCTCAAACCTTTTCTTGACGATTCCACCCTGAGGTTTGTGGACAAACTCTTCGAGGCGGTGGAGGAAGGCCGAAGCTCCAGGCACTCCAAATCCAACAGCGACCGGAACCGGAAGCGAGAGCTGAAGGTGATTATTGATTATTGATTTATTGATTGCTTTTTTTTTTTTTTTTTTCCTTTGTGGTTTGGTGGCCGTGGAGGCAGCACTGATTACTCTGCCACACTTTCCTCTTCCAGAGAGGTACATCTCATAATGCTTAAAGTTCAAGAGAAAAGACCCTTCTCCATGATGAAGTGTGTGAGCCTTTACCTTTCGGTTCTCTTTACCTTTGGATGAGGTAGCACCGTGCTCTCTTTGGTGGAAACTTGGGCTTTTGATTTCTTTAACGATCTCTGCTAGGCTTGTGCAGCTGAATTAACTCCACAGGGCTCTGTCTCTTGATTTCCTTTCGTCCTTTTTACCAGCCTTGGCAGGGCTGGGTTTGCACTGGGAGCCTGGGGTAGGTGCTCCCAGCTCCCAGCAACGTCCCGTGGTTCTTCCTTGCCTGGATTTGCCACGTTTCACTCTGTCAGCTGGTTTTCCCTGTCAGCCAGCGAGTGGGACTATCTGGTGGGTGATCTGATGGGTTTTCATTCTCCTCTTCCATCCGGAATCAACAGAGGGTGATTTTTTTTTTTTTTTTTTTGGTGACAACCCCTGTCGTAGCAGAAGGTTAATGACAGCAGGAGGGATTTAATAGCTCTCTGGTGTTTCTCCCATCTAATGCTTGTCTGGGATGGTGGAAGTCTCACGCATCCAAACCTGTTTTCACCTCCTTTCTTCTCTTGAAGACTTCACTCGCCATCTTCTGGAATTGCATTTTTTCCATCACTTGCATTCCGAGTTTAAAAGGGGCTACTCTCCATCCTGTTCCCTGCTTGCAAAGTAAGTTTCCTTTCACTTTTTCTGAGGTTCTTATTTTATGGCAATCTGTGTTTCTCTATTTGTAATCATCACTTAATCTCGGTTAACTAGAACAAGCCTGTCCAGGATTTGGATCTCTTCAGGTGTGTTGGGAGAGAGCTGCCTCCACTCTCTGTTTTCTGTTAGAAAGTCGCTTTTTCTCCCACTGGCTGCCTGAGGCTTTAACCACTGCCAGAAAAAGTCTCCTCCGGGTCCGGGTCGCCCGTTAACGAAGTGGTAAAGCAGCTTCTGTCCCTCAGAGCTGGTACAGCCCGAGGAGCAGCAGTGCAGCCTGCTTTACTGATCTGGAGAGGTTTGGGTTGACACGTCTCAGCTCCCTGAGAGCTTAAAACGACCTCAGTCTTCCGCAGCTTTCTTGGTGCCAATAAGCATCTTTCAAGTATTTTTTTTTCCACTTTAATTTGGGTGTTGGGCTGGCACAGCTGCCATTCAGAAGCGAGGTTTTGGCCAGGCTGTGGATCCCAGCTGCTCCCCTCTTGCTTTTGAACCTCTTGGGGAGGTGGCGGAGAGCTGGGGACGTCGTCCATCCCCTCGCTGCTTGGCGCTTCGTGGTGGCGGGGTTGCAGCCTGCAGCCTGGCACCGTGACTCTTGCTGGCCCCGTGGCGCAGCTGAAGCGCCTGGATTCTGCTTTTCTTCACAAAGACTTAACTTTGATTTGGTTGAACTTGGATCGTGCCCGTTTTCCTCGTGGCTTGGCCTCTCCTCTGCCTCGTGGCCGTGGCCGGTGCGCTGCAGGACAGCAGGAGGGGAGGGAGCCTGTGGCAGAGGGGATCTCATGCTGGCAGAGCGGAGCAGGGACAGGGCTGGCTGTGCACTAGATGATCCTTTTCCAGCAAAGCTTCTGCTGGGGCATCTCGCACGACTGCAGGCGGCCGCCGGTGTCCTCTGCTTCCCCACTAACCCAAAAGCAGCTGGGAAGTGGCAGAGCAGATCTATCCTCTTGGCTCCTGGCGTGGGGACAGGCGTCCCGCCTGCCAAATCATCAACCCCTCTCTCCAGAATTATCTTTCTTGGAGCTCCTCCAGCAGGGTCTAGATCTGTCCTGACGCTGCTGTAACACGAGCTGCTCTAGGCAGGTTGTCAGATCGTGGTCATACTTGCAGACTGACTTGCCCCACCACACACACCCCAGTGCAGGTTTTAGAGTTAAATTTGTATTCGCACGCTTAGATCTTGTAGCAACAAGCAGTGGATTAATTCGGAACGCTACTCACTGGTCGTGTTAGCTGTCTTCAGCACGCTGCCTGGCCTGCCTTCTCTCTCCTTGGTTAACTCTTGTGGGGTAGGTCGTTGCTTGGGAAGTTTCAGGAACTAAAACGTAATGGTTTACACACTTTATACTATGGGCAAGTCCTTTCTCTTGAACTTGTAGGTTTTCCAAGAAGTACCTGTGTCTGGATGAGGAAGTGTCCTTGTAGAATATGAACCGTTATAGTGAAGAAGGGATTGCAACTAACGCTTACAACCGGTGTGTATATTTTCTTTTCAAATAACACCTTGACACACACACTACAGTAACACGGTTGCACGGACACATCTGGTTTACCACACACAAACCAGGCATTGACTAGACGAAATCCGTGGCCGCAGTCTCACGAGCTGGGCCCTGCTTGAGCAGAGCTCTGTGTAGAACAGTGCTTGAACAGTTTTTGGTTCGGTGGCCCTCGTGCTGCGCCCCGGTCCCGTCGGCGTGGTCGTTGCTGAGCTGCGGTTCTCCGGAACCGCTCGGTTTGGAGCTCAGCATCTTTGGATCCGAGCTGGAGTCAGCTGGGTGGGAGCGTGAGGGAATGCTGCGGGTGTCCCCACCCGCCCTGGGTCCTTTTGGGGAGGCCGTGGTCAGCCAGCACAGCTTCCTTCACCCTCTGAACTTCTGGAAGACGTGGAAACCATTTTACCCCGAGGCAGGTCAGCTCGTGGGGGAGCTTTTTCCATCTCTCTGGGTAGTTGAGTGAGACCTTAAATCTCCTCGGTGCCACAAAAACCTTTGACCGCCTGAGAGAACAATCCCAGAGTCATTCCGGTTGGAAAAGCCCCTCGGGATCAGCGAGTCCAACCCTCAGCCCGACTCTACAAAGCTCTCCCCTACCCCGCATCCCCCCACAGCTCATCCCAACGGCCCTGAAACCCCCCCAGGGATGGGGACTCCCCCCCCCTCCACTCTCTGACCATTCTTTGTGAAAATTTTTTTCCTCGTGTCCAGTCCAAACCTCCCCTGTTGCAGTTTAAATGACAGTGGCTTTTACACAGGCACGTCCCTGTGGTGTCTCCTGTCCTTCACGCTCTTGGATGGATCATCAGTGATGCTTTGGTGGGGGAGCAGGGCACAGGCTTCCTAGGTCAGCCTGCGAGCGCTGCCCTGCAAACTCCACAGCACAGCGGAGTGAGGATCTGAGCCAAACGGTGGTTTCTCATCTCAAAATGCTGGCCCTGAGGAGAACTCTTTGTTTTTAACCGCAGTTTTCTCCTTCTCTTTTATGTTAGGATGTGTTTGGTGATGACTCTGAGGTATCCAAGGAATCTTCTGGCGTCAAGAAGCGGCGCATACCACGATTTGAGGAGGTTGAGGATGAACCCGAGGTCATTCCGGGCCCGCCCTCAGAGAGCCCTGGGATGCTCACCAAGCTCCAGGTCAGTTTAACTAGGCTGTGACATGAGCTCTGCCCCAGAACGGAGCTGCCCGTGCCCAAGATCTTGAATCCTAGCATGGTTTAGTGTTTATCTAAATTCATACCACGAGCTGAGCAAGCCAACGGCAAGTTGCCTTTGACTGTTCTTCATTTGCCACAATCGCTGCCAGTGCTCCCCTCGCCTTAGGCTAGTGATGAGCCTTCAGTTGAGGAAAGTTTGGATGTTCTCTTGGTCTTGGTAGAGAGTGCCTGCGCTGTCAAATTCCTACTCTACAGCTGGAGGTTGTTAATCAGAGCAGTTTGATACTGTTCTGTTCTCACTAAGCTGGGTTGTTTGTGTTTGCAGCTGTAAAAGGGTGCTGAGGACCCCTCCTCCCCTGACAGAAGGAAGGAAAATTCATTGTTTGATTTTTCTCCCCACAGATCAAACAAATGATGGAAGCAGCCACCCGGCAGATTGAAGAGAGGAAAAAGCAGCTGAGTTTCATCAGTCCTCCAACACCACAGGTACCTACCAGAGGCAACAGCCAGATCCTGTGCTCCCCGTTTTCTACTACGACATGTTGACTTCAGTGTGGTGAAACAGGCACGTAACAAACCTTCCTCCTTTTTTCAACAGCCCAAAATTTCTTCCTCATCCCAATCGGAGCGTCTCCCCATCGGCAACACGATCCAGCCCTCCCAGGCAGCGACGTTCATGAACGATGCCATTGAGAAGGCCAGGAAAGCTGCAGAGCTGCAGGCCCGAATCCAGGCTCAACTGGCCTTAAAACCGGGGCTCATCGGAAACGCCAACATGGTGGGGCTGGCCAACCTGCACGCCATGGGCATCGCGCCGCCGTGAGTACCTGCCGCTGGGCAACTAATCCTCATGGGTGTAATGCCCACGGAGGGGCTGAGCAGAGGCTTCTCCAGCACTGCTGGTTCCCTAGCGCTGGCCTTAACGGCTGCTGAAGGAATAAATTTTATTATAAAATGGTGAAATGGAGGATACTCCTTCCTTGGGTGAGACTCTCCCATCTTCTGCACGTGGGATTTGAGTCCTTTCTGGCAGCACAGATGAGACTTAAACGTATGAGGAGGCCTTTCACAAATCGTGGGCTGGTTTGGTGCTTACGGTGGGAAGAAGGCTCGTGTTTCCTTTGAGTTAGAACTGCGGACTGGTTTGGGTTGGGAGGGACCTTACAGCCCACCCAGTGCCACCCCCTGCCCCGGGCAGGGCCACCTTCCCCCAGCCCAGGTTGCCCAAAGCCCCGTCCAACGCGGCCTTGAGCCCTGCCAGGGAGGGGGCAGCCCCAGCTGCTCTGGGCAGCCTGTGCCAGGGCCTCACCCCCCTCCCAGGGGAGAATTTCTGCCTCAGATCTCACCTGAATCTCCCCTCTCTCAGGTCAAACCCCTTCCCCCTCGTCCTATCCCTCCCCCCTGATCCAGAGTCCCTCTCCCCTTTCCCGCAGCCCCTTTCAGCCCTGGGGGGCCGCTCTAAGGTCTCCCCGGAGCCTTCTCTCCTCCAGCTGAACCCCCCAACTCTCCCAGCCTGTCCTCACAGGGGGGCTCCAGCCCCCCCAGCATCTCCGTGGCCTCCTCTGGCCCCGCTGGAGCAGGTCCGTGTCCTTCTGCTGTTGGTGCCCCAGAGCTGGACCCAGCCCTGCAGGGGGGGCTCAGAGAGCGGAGCAGAGGGGAGAATCCCCCCCCGGCCCTGTGCCCACCCTGCTCTGGGTGCAGCCCAGCACACGGGGCCCTTCCTGGGCTGCCAGCGCCCGTTGGTGGCTCACAGGCAGTTTTCCACCCCCCGGCCCCCCCAAGCCCTTCTCCTGGGGGCTGCTCTCCAGCCCCTCCTGGCCCAGCCCGGGTTTGTGCTGGGGACTGCCCCGACCCCTGGGCAGGACCTTGCCCTTGGCCTTGTTGAGCTCTGCGAGGTTGGCACGTCCCCCCGCTCCAGCGTGCCAGTTAATGCTGTACTCCTATTTTAACGCAGCGTTTCTTGTCTTGCCACCAGGAAAGTGGAGCTGAAGGATCAGACAAAGCCTACGCCACTGATCTTGGATGAGCAAGGCCGAACTGTTGATGCGACTGGTAAAGAGATTGAGTTGACTCACCGCATGCCAACCCTAAAAGCAAACATCAGAGCTGTGAAGAGGGAGCAGTTCAAACAGCAGCTTAAAGAAAAGCCCTCGGAAGATATGGAGTCGAACACTTACTTTGACCCCCGGGTCTCCATAACCCCAGCCCAGCGTCAGAAACGCACCTTTAAGTTCCATGAAAAAGGCAAATTTGAGAAAATTGCCCAGAGGTTGCGAACGAAGGTATTTGAGGTCTTGCCATGCTAACTGACAGCACAGAAGTGAGGGTTCGGTTCGGGATGGGAGTTGATTCTCCTCTCCTGGGATGAGAAGGGATGCCGTGTTGGCTTTGAGGAAGAAGCTTTTTCAGTAAAGTCACCTGAAACTTTCCTGTCAACACTGTTCTTGGTGGAAAGGCAGGCGTCCGAATTAGAACGTCTGTGTGGAAAGTGTTCTCTTACAGCTGTCTTCACTTGATGAAAAGACCAAATTTTTTTTTTTTTTTTTTGATGAAAGTTTGAAAATTTCCAAAGAGAACAGATATTTTATTTTTTTTTTTTTTTTTTTTTGGCTGAGCGTTCTTTCCACAGAAATGATCACCCTAGAGGTGGAGATTTAAAAGCGTCTTAGTGAAATGCCTGAGTTCCTGGGGAAAAGGGGAGAGAAGAGCTTTATTAGACAGAAAATTCCGGGGGTAGGATGCCTAGGGAGACATTTTTCTCAGTAATAAGACCAAATTTTTCGCAAAATTGTCAGCTTCAGCAAAAGCACTCCGCTGTCACGTGCGGTGTGGTTTCTTCTGTGGTCTGCTTCTGATTGTTTAAAGCAAAACCCCATCAATAAATCAGCAGGTGCATACGTGTTGTGCTTTTCTTGAAGGTTGTGCTATTTTGGAATGACCTTTATGTGCCATTTTTCTTCTCCCCCTTCTCAGGCTCAACTAGAAAAACTGCAGGCAGAGATCTCGCAGGCTGCCAGGAAGACAGGGATACACACTTCCACCAAATTGGCTCTGATTACCCCAAAGAAGGAGCTGAAGGAGGGGGAGATCCCGGAGATAGAGTGGTGGGACTCCTACATCATCCCCAACGGCCTTGACTTGTAAGTCATTCACTCGCCTGGTTTTGGTCGTTGTGCTGCAGCAGGAAACATGGGGAGCTTCCCGGGGGTAACACGCTGAGCACTTGGGCAAATCAAATTCCACCTCCCTCATCCCCCACATCCAGGGTGGCACTAGGTTTGCTCCCGAAGTCTCTCTTGAAGCTGGTGGTGGGCAGCTGCCTTTCTCCCTCGTTGGAGGCAGTGTTCCCTCAACGACTGAGAAAATGGCTGCTGTGAAGTCAGAGGGATTTTTTTCAGCCCAAAGTTGGTGTGTTGGGTGTTTTTTCAAGCCTGAGTGGTGTGTACCAGTCTGGTTGATGGTAGAGTTGTGGGAAACCTTCCTCCTAACCGTGGACTGTGGGTGGATATTCCGCTGGAGGAGACACCTGCGCATTAATACCGCATCACTGCGTGTCTCCTCCAGCACATGGAGCTCTGATCTGTGCTTTGGGTCGGGCTTTGTGTGTGTCACACACCCACCATGGCTGGCCCAAGGGAAGCGTGTTTATATATTTAATTTTTTTCCGTGGCTTGTGTTTAAGGGAAAGCAGGAATTCGGGCTGGGAGGTTTGCAATGACGCCCAACTCTCTCCTTTCTAGAAAAGGTGGAACGTCTTCAAAGAGGGACGAGTACTTTGGGATCACAAACCTCGTGGAGCACCCGGCGCAGCTCAACCCACCAGGTACTGCCCCAGTTTTGGTCAACTTTGCTGTTTAAGCACGAGACAAAATACTCTGAGCGGCTGTTGCTTGGTGGGGTGAACCAGCATGCAAACCTCCACTTGTAGCACTGCAGCCCAGCGTCTCTTGTCTCTGTGAGAAGTAATTGTGTGGAGATTAAGGTGAAAGCTCTGCAAAAGTAGCTGAAATTGGGAGGGAGAGTCCCTCCCTGAGTTTTTTTGGGAACTGGATATAAAATGCGTAGGGCTTGCCTGCCGACGGCCTGCTCGGTGCTCGCCGGGGTGGTGGTGCAGACACAAGCTCCTTACCTCTGGCAGGTTGGTTTTGACCTTCTTGCCCTGAAGAAAGGCCATTAAAATAACCACGGAGTATTTCTGTTTTCAGTAAAATCAAAATATAGCCAAAACGTGTTTTCCTGGTTCCGTGTTTGGTGCCTGCAGCGCCGCAGAGGTCGGGTTTGTCGGTCGAGCGTGGCTGTAACAGTGTGGTGTAACGGTTGCAGGTGGTATTTTCTCTTTTTCAAAAGCAGATTTATGTTTATTTTGCCTCGTTTCTCTTCCCAGTGGACAGCGACACACCAGTGACCCTGGGTGTTTATTTAACTAAGAAAGAGCAGAAGAAATTACGGCGACAGACTCGGAGAGAAGCCCAGAAGGAACTGCAGGAGAAAGTCAGGCTGGGCCTGATGCCACCGCCAGAGCCCAAAGGTAAATGACAGCTACAGGGCGGGCAGCTGCCGGCAGAGCTCTGGGCTAACGTGGGCTTGTAGCCATCCCACCAATGGCCCGGGCCACGCGTGGACGTGGTTGGGAAGGATCTGTGTGTCGGTGGGATCCGGTACCTCCCCGTACAGTTGGTTTACGAGCCTGTGAGCCAGCCTGGTGTTCCCGTGCTTTACCGTTAACGGCAAACCGGTGTCCAGCAGGAGCCTCTCACATCTCCTCTCCCGTTCCCTTGCAGTAAGAATTTCAAACTTGATGCGAGTACTGGGGACAGAAGCTGTGCAGGACCCCACAAAAGTCGAAGCTCACGTTAGAGCGCAGATGGCGAAGAGACAGAAGTAGGTGGCACGTTGTACCTTTTTTTTTTTTTTTTTCTTCTGTATTTTTTAGGTGGATTTAGCGCTGGGGCTGCGTTTGTACACAACAGGATCCTTGAACTGATGTAGCGAAGCAGAAGCAGTGTGATTTTCTGCGTGTTGGTCTCGTAGCCTATTTCATCTGCCTTGAATGACCCCCCCCCCTCAAGGCCTGTGGGGGGAGTGGGGTTTTGAGGTGATTTCTTGCCACTGGAGAGTGGCCTCGTGGTCCTGTATTAGAGTTTCGTAGCATGATGATGATCGTCATTGCAGTTGTTACTAATTGGTGCTTTCAGGGAAGAGACTGAGGATGAATTGGACTGGTGACTGGATTAAAAAAAGCCCACGTGCTAATTTTTAGTTCAGGCAGGTGCAGGCAGAAATCTGGGCGGGAGTTGCAGCTGCTTTGGGATCTGCAGAACATATTCTGTGCTTAGGAAGAGAAGGAGCCGTTTCGATGCCGTCACAGGTAACACCACAGGCTGCGTTTTGCTTATTGCTGTGTCTCTCTCTGCATCCAGAGCTCACGAAGAAGCAAACGCTGCGAGAAAGCTCACGGCAGAACAGCGAAAAGCCAAGAAGGTTAAAAAGCTGAAAGAAGACGTTTCGCAGGGAGTTCACATAGCTGTGTACAGGTCAGTGCTGGGCTGGCTGCTCGTTGTGGGGGTTCACTGTAGGTCTCTTGCTAAATACACCTGAGACGGGCCCTGTAGGAACGTGCTGATAGAGAGGAGCAGCCTTAAGTAGCAAGACTGTTCACCCACTCCTCAGGTTTCCATCAAGCATGAAAGAATCCCAGCCTGTAGCAATTCCCAAAACCCACATCCCTTAACTCATCCTGTTAGAGCTGAGCACTAAAAACATGGAGCAAAGTTGGAGTATTTGAGCTGGGATTGAAGTTTCCGATGAGGAGAGTCATTTTCCCAGCTGTCAGAGCTAACCTGGTACGTTGATGTCCAGAAATCAGGAAACTTCCAAGAGCTAAATCAAATGAGAATGGGACAGACACCGCCTCTCTGAGCAGTCCAGTAACAAACGTGTGTCATTTCGAGGGGTGGGTAAAGCCCCTGAGGGTCTGGAGGAGGAAACACTGGACCCAGAGTAGGGAGCTCGTATGTCTGGTGATAATATTTCTGGTTTTCCGCAAACATTTGTGTTTGTATTTTTTTTAATTTTATTCTAAGGGTCAGAAACTTGAGCAATCCAGCAAAAAAATTCAAAATCGAGGCGAACGCTGGCCAGCTGTACTTAACAGGCGTGGTGGTTTTACACAAAGATGTCAACGTGGTCGTCGTAGAAGGAGGTGAGGACTTCCAAGGCAGGCTTTTGGTCACAGCGTAGCATTCAGAACCTTGCCTCTAGCAAAAATTACTGTGAAAACTGTTGACTGAGGGTTAGGGAAGGGCAAGGAAGGAAGGAGGCTGTTTGAAATTCCCTTAATTACGGCTCTAATGGGGTTAGTGCTGACTGCAGAGTGCACCGTAATCCAGTTAGAAAACCCAGCGCGTTTGCTGTGGAAGGGAAAAACACTTGGTTTGAATCCTTGATGCTCTGAGCGGATGCTTAGGGCGAGGAGAGCCTGAGCTCTCAGTCTGGCACGGTTCCTCACACTTTGTGCTGTTGTAAGTAATTTTTGTGAGGTGTTGAGGAGCCTGTTAGGTGGCCGAGAGCTGAGTACCTTGCCGAAGGACGTGGGAAAGGCTGGGCCACCCCAGGGATATTCGAACTGGATCGGCCTTGCTGTGCCTGGTCTGCTGGGAAGTGTTTCTGGGTGTTGTTTGTTTTCAGCTGCTTTTTAGAACCTCCTAAAATCTGAAGGTTAAAGGACTTATTCTGAACGTTGAGTCTCGGTTCTTCCCTAGGCCCCAAAGCACAGAAGAAATTCAAACGTCTTATGCTTCATCGAATAAAATGGGACGAGCAAACATCGAACACAAAGGGAGAGGGTAAGCGTAAAACTGCCGGGGGGAGTGTGTGTGAAATGGGGGTGGAGCTCCCTGCTCTTCCTCTGCCTTCAGGACTAAAATTGGCAGCTTTTTTTTTTTTTTTTTCTTTCAGATGATGATGAATCCGACGAGGAGTCTGTTAAGAAAACAAACAAATGCTCTCTGGTTTGGGAGGTGAGTTGTGGGCGTAATTCAATACGGGGGGGGGAAGGTTTTTTGTAATTCAATTCAGCGAGGCAGAAACGATGGTCTGAGGCTTTGGATCGCTCACGAACCTGCTGCTCTGACTCTTTTTTTCTTTTTTTTTGTAGCATTTCTGGAGCTGCAGCAGCACGGGGAGCATCTTCCCCACAAAATGTTTATTTTCCCCAAATCACCAGGAGTTGCTTTTCCCAGCACTTTTTCCTAAAGTCATAAACCATCTGCTTTCTCCTCCCAGGGCACAGCGAAGGACCGCAGCTTCGGTGAAATGAAATTTAAGCAGTGCCCCACGGAGAACATGGCACGGGAGCACTTTAAGAAGCACGCGGCAGAGCACTACTGGGACCTGGCCCTCAGCGAGTCCGTGCTGGAGTCCACAGACTGAGGCGGGGGGCTGCCATCGCCCCCCCTCCTCCTCGCACCACCGCACCCCTCCCGCCGGATCTCGGACAGCCCCTTCCGCCCCTTGCTCTCCTCAGCACACCGATTAAAGACATATTTTTTAAAACAAATCACCCTTACGCTTGTTTTTGGGGTAAAGTGTGTGTGGGTGGTGACAGTGTTTTGTCTTTGCTGTCTGGAATGGAGTGGGGGGGGACACACACACGCACCTGCTGTCAGGGGGGTGTTTGAGGGAAGGCGGGGGTCTGGCGGTGGCAGCAGGCACCGTAAACTGTCTGGGTTTTTTTTTTATTTACACCGTAAAGTGTTGAGGTTTTGGGGTTTTTTTATTTTTAACAGCCGACGCGTTTTCCCGAGGCCGTACCCAAGGCCCCGCGCCCCCCTGCCGGCCGCCATCTTGCGGGGCGGGGGGCACGGCGCAGGCGCGCAGGGGGCGGGGCGCGCGGCGCAGGCGCGACTGGGCCGGGCGGGTCTGCGCATGCGCGGAAAGGCGGCGGCGCAGGCGCGCGCGCGCGCGCGGTGGGGTTGGGGGGGGGGGGACGCCGCGGCGGCCCGTGTGAGGGAGCCCGGCACAAAATGGCGGCGGGGGGGCGGGCGCTGCGCGCGGGGGGGGCCGGCCGGTGACCGCGCCGCCGCCGCCGCCGCTGCTGCCAGCCGCCGCCCGGGGGGCAGCGGGACGGGCCCGAAGGGCCGCGGCCCCAACGATCGCCCTCAGGGCGGCGCCGCCCGCCCGCCGTCTCTTTTCGGCCCGACGTAGCGGGCCGCCGCATTCCCCGCCCCGCCGCGGCGGGCCCCGCCGCCTCCTGAGGCGCCGCCGTCCGGGCCGCCGCCGGGCCCAGAGCAGGGGAAGCGTCGCGCCGCCGCCGTCCGCGCGCGGCCCGGTTGGGCAAGCAGGGCGGGAAGATGGCGGCGGGCGGCGGAGGCGGCGGCCGGGCCTCCTCCTCCTCCTCGGCCGCCGCCTCCTCCTCCTCCTCGGCCGGCGCGCTGGAGGCCTCGCTCGATAGGAAGCTGCAGGCGGTGACCAACACGATGGAGTCCATCCAGGGCCTCTCCTCCTGGTGCCTGGAGAACAAGCGGCACCACAGCACCATCGTCTACCACTGGATGAAGTGGCTGCGCCGCTGTGAGTGCGGGGCGGCCGGCGGGCCGGGGGGGGGGGAAGGCCGCGACCGGGAGGACCGTCCCTCGCTCCGGGGCAGGTGCTCGTCCATCTCCCCGTAGCCTCGTCCCGCTTCTCCCGGTGCCTGTCGGGGCTAGGACCGTGCGCGGGGCGGGAGGCTGTCGGCTGCCGCTGGCTGTGCTTGGGGGGGTCCGCAGCGGGGCAGGAGACGGGGCGCAGCTTACGCGGCTGTGCCGGAGGTTTTGGACCAGGATCAGGCAGCGAATGTGAGGTTTTCTGCTCGCTTGGGAATCGGTCGGCGTTGCGTGGCCCTTGGGCAGGGTTTCTGCTTAGCATCACCTTGTCACGCTTAGAAAAATACAAATTGCGTGTCTGCACCTGAATGGTGGCACCTTCAACCTCCTGAATTCTGCGTCTGCTTGCCCGGGATCTTCTGAAACGTTATTTTGAGAAGTTGGAGGAAAGATGCTTTTAGCATTGTGGGGGCGAGGGACTGTCGCTGCCCCCTTCCACGGGCACAAATAAGTATCGAGTGCCAACGGTGGGATTTGGCGGGCGAGCGCCCGCAGGCGATGCGGCGCTGACCCGAGAGTGGGAAAGTTAATGTTTTCATGAGTCTAAACAAGGGGGCGTTATCTCCGCTGTCTTGCTGCCGTGTGAAGGTTTTGCCTGTTGTTGTAGGAATTAAAGTAAGCTTTGCAGTAACGTTCCCATCCCAAAGCGTCGGTCTGGTTGGTGCTGAGCCTTTTGTAAAGTTTGGGTTAGCTGATTTTTCTTTAGCTGCAAAATGCGGAGGGCCCTCTTCACCCAAATTTTGATTTATGGGGGTTTTTTTCGTGTCTGCACGATTAAAGAGAGTAAGGTGGAAGCCTGAGGGCTGTTCTCTGGTCCCTACTGACCTGCTGGTGAGGAGAAGCTGGCCCTGGTCCATCATCCTGCTTTGCTGTCGTTGCCCACCTCTCCTGGAAATCCTCCCTCTCACAGCCCTCGTCATCAGGGATGTCCTGCGGGACTGTCCTTGGTCCTCTTCTCCCTCTTGCTCTGAGCACAACCCCTCTGAATAAAATCCAGCTCCCATCTCTCCTCCGGATGTGCAGACTCCTCCGGGCTTGGCGTTTTCTTGTCACAGCTGCCGTCCTGGCTCCTCTCTAGGTCCTCAGTGAAAGCGAGGGTCACTTCTGTTTGACTTGAACAAACTCCGGAAAGCTAAGGCACTTCAGAAGGACTGCAAAATAGCTGGTGCTGTAACAGTATTTTAAAAGGTTAACAGAAAAATCTTATAAAACGAATGACGTGGTTTCAATGTTTGATTGTTTCAGTGTTTGATTGTGGTTTCAAGTGTTTGATTGACGAACGCGTGCTGATACTAGGAATATCAGGGTTTTCAGGAATTTCCTCGGTCTAGCACAAAATATTAGTCCTAAACAAATGATGAGCCTAAATGCGGCTCCTCGTTCCCTGCCTGTACCTCAGGGCAGGTCCTTGCTTTGCCTGGCCGCTCGCCGGGAGCATGGAGCCTTTGTGCCAGCGCAACTCCCCCGTGTTTATCGTCCTCCAGCTCCCGCTGGCTCGTGGAGCCGAGGCTCTTCCCTGGACTCCTGCCGCTTCTCCGTGGCTGACATTCGGCTTTTCAGCTCGTGGCCAAGGCAGCTGAGCTTCCAGAGACGCTGCTTTGGCGCTGCCCCTTCCTTTTCCCTCGTACTCCTCTGTTGTTCCTTCCCTCCTTCCCAAGCTTGTCAAAAGAAGTTGAATTGTTCCCCCTTGCAGGGCCCTTGACCCTCTGGGCTGTCAGCTCCTGCTCCTGAGCCCTTAGTACCAGCCCGGACTTTTTGTTTTATTTTGGTAGAAGCGCTTTCAAGGCTTTCCCTGCACATCCCTCACGAGGATCCCTTCTCAACACCCCTCCTGTTTGTCCAAGTTCCTCTCTAAGCATCTTATCTGAGGTCCCAGCTAAAACAACCCTCGGCAGCAGCCGTGGTGCAGCTGTCCCCTGACCCCTGATTATTTGGTTACTTCCCGCTTACGTGGGGTTTTTTTCCTGCTCTTCCCTTCGTGGAACACTTCATTCTCTGCCCCGAGGACACCGCAGTTCTCACGCAGCAAGAAATCGTGGTCCCGAGAAGAAGAGTTCAGTGGTACAATGGCGAGTACAGCTTGCTTTTGGGTTTCTTTCCCAGATTTTAAATATTTTAACTCTAAAGCTTCTAAGAATGTGTAAAAGCTGCTTCTTCCAGGGAGCTCCTTGTGAAGGATGGATGTGATGGGGGCAGTATCTCGGTGCTCTGTCTGGGTGAAGATGAAGGCGCCTGCGTTTAATCGGGGGGAGAATTGCCTTCGTATCTCTTAGATGTGCATCTCTGTGATGTGTGAAACCCTTGAGCAGGACAGTTCCTGCCCCGTGTCTCTCCAGCGATGCTGGACTTGGGCTGAGGGCAGTTTCTTGCAGGAGATAGAAAACGTCAAGTGTGGGGAAAAAGATTGGCCTTTTTATTCTTCTGTAAATCAGAGTAAGTAGGTGTTGGGCTGGTGTGCAGGGCAGTTGGTGCCTCTGCCTCAGGCTGTGAAGGGATTTTGCCTGAGCTTTGGGGGTCTCCTGGGTGCTTCGGCACTGGGAGTGGTCGGTCCCTCTCCCCCTGCACGGAAACATTTTGCTTTGGGGGTTTCCCAGCATCTTCATTTTACCACATCTCGATGGATTTTTCTGCACTTTGCTGTTAGATATTTATTTCAGCTGATGTGAAAAATACAGTTTAACCAAAGAGTTATGTGACTACTTGGAGAAGGAATTTGGTCCTTTAAGGAGAAGGGGGGGGAAAAAAAAAAAAGAGTGCTGGTATTTAAATACGTTGTTGTCGTGGGCATCTCCCTTCCCGGGTCAAGGCTTGTCCTCAGCATGAGCCGGTCACGGCTGCGCTTGTTGACCAAGAGCTTCACAACATAAATGTTGCTGCAGAGTAATGCTGCGATAGCTTTACCCCGGGGAAGTTTTTGATCCAGAGCTTGCTCGTGGGAGAGTCTTGTCGGTGTGTCCACATGAGCAGCTCTTAAACGGGAGTTAAACTGGACACGTCGCGCGCCGGCCGCCCGGAGAGGTCGGTCCGTGGAGCTGGTGGCCATCCTGGAGCTGAGTAAAAAGCTGCGGTGGGCTCAGTTATAAAATTTCCTGTTTCTTGTCCGTATTTCCTCTCTGGTTTAAGCCAAGACACTCTAGGAGTAATTAAGAAGCTGTTCACCCATCAGATACGGCCCGTTGCATAACCTGGTCAAAACCCCTTGCACAAAGTTCATTTTGGGCCCAAAGGCGCTTGATTTTCTTGGTGCAGCCGGTCCGTAGCCCAGGTATTGGTCTAGGATGGATTTTTCCTTCTGTGCGATTTGGATGAATCTTGTTTTATAGATACTATAAATTGTAAATTGAGGAGCTAAATTAATTCTGCCTTGCCTGAGGTCTGCGTTCAGCCTCGTGGAAACGGTGGCGGAGGTGATGGTGTGAGCTGTGCTCCGTGTGTTTGCTGTTTGTCTTGAACTTGGCTCCGGGTTTTTCTGCCGTGTTTGACTGCTGTGAGTATGTTGAATCGTTTAAATCAAAGGTTTGTCTGTCTCCAAGATCTGTTTTGTGTGCTGTCATAAGATCTGCTATCAGCGCTATCTCTGCTGGTGGATAACATCGCCGGGATAGAAAGAACACCCAGCGAGCAACGGGGGAATTAGCAGCGGAGTTCTGGGTTTTAATTAAACTGCAGGAAACCCGTTTTGGTGGGATGGTGATCTGATAGATTATTGAGGCTCATGTTTGGGGGAAAGCTGGCTCCAAATTGTTTTGGGAAGCCAGGCGAGCGCAGCACGGCTCCGGTTGGATTTCCAGCCCTCCGGGCAGAGCAGAGAACTCCTCGCTCCGCTTCTCGCTCCAACAAACCGACCCCGATCTGCCGTGTAAGCACGTTTAGAGTGAAGGTTGTAAATAACAGTTTCTGGTAATGAATCCTTGGGCTTGTGTTTGTTGCTAGAAAAGCTTATTCTGGGACATGGGAGTCGAGGCTTCCTGACATGGCAGCTGCCAGAGCGGTGTTGGAGTAGTGTCGTGGGAAGGATGAAAAATGTTGGGTTTTTTCAGCAAAAAAAATAGCTGGAAAATACATGAGGAGCTGGGTTAGAGGTGAGTGCTGGTGGAGGCAGCAGCTGTGGGTCTCACACCTTTGCCCCTGTGCAGGGGCTGGCTGTCCCCTCGACCTGCCGCGTTGTTCCTGCCCCGGGTTTGGGCCCGCACGGTGCTTCTTGCTCACCCACCGCTCGGTGGTGACGCTCGGCAGGTGCCAGCAGCCAGCGAGCAGAATTGGTGCCGCTCGTAGGGACTCGTGGAGGCTTCAGGGCGTCAGCCTGTTGAGGATTTGACAGTCAAACCAAACTAAGCCTATGCACGTGTCCTCAGCTTTGCTCTCCTGAAGAGGCTGGGGAAGGTGTTCATTCTGAACAATTTAGCACCTTGCTGAGTTATCCCTCGGTACTGGTAGGTCAGCGTAGAGCTCACAATGTTCTGGTGGGAGCTTTTAAAGGGAACTCCTGTGCCGGGTGGGGGCTAGACCGGCGTCTGTGTGCTTGGTGCTGGCTCCTCCTCTGGGATTGAGCCCTTCGGCAGGAAAAACGAGAGTTGAGCACAGAGAGGAGTCCTGCGAAGCACCGATGGTTCGTGCCCGGCTTCCCATACGCGAGCACGCCGTGTCCTTCGTGAGCAGGGGTTCTCTGCCACGTAATAAGGCTTTTGAATAATTGCATTTCGATGCGCTAAAAATGAACTAACCCCGTATTTCTGTGGCTGCGATCCTACTTTGATGGACTCCTCGCCCAAAGTCTGTTGGTGGCCGCTGACCCTCTTCTCTACGTCAGAAAGGAACGTTGGAAAAGAGGCAGGCAATTAAAGTTAACAATTAGTTTCTATTAAAAACATCTGAGTTTATCATTACCTAGAAAATACTCGTGTAGTGGCTTTTCCTTAGGCGCGGTCTAAGGTGCAAATGAATTTTGTGAAAATCCTGGCTTTATTTCTGGTTGAGTTTTGAGCAGGAGGACAGCGTGGAGCTGCTGGAGGTTGAGTCGCTGCGGTGAGCGGTTTTGGGGTTTTTCTGTGGCAGGTGGTGAGTGCGGGAGTGGTGCCGGTGAGGGGTAAATTCCCCCCGAGGGCTTTGGACCAGGGGTGATGCTAAGAGCTTCCCAACGGGAAACCCAGAGGCCAGGAGAGCCACGAGGTGTGGCCACGCTGCGGGAAGAGGCTCTGCCGAGGTAGGGACAACTGGAAAATGAAGTGGGATAGAGAATTAAAAGGCTTTTTAGATCAAAACCTCTGATTATTAATGCAGCTGGGGTACAGCTGGAGGGTGGGTAACGCAGGAAAGGTGGGAGCCTGACAGAGCTCACGGGCACGTGAAACAAAACCCTCTATTGTCACCGTTCCTATATTTAAATCCTCGAGTTGTGTCGTTAAATTAAGTGAAGAAGCTAATTAGCATGTGGATGAGCTTACTGTGCTGCAAGCGCTGTTAGTGGCTGACTGAAGAAGAGGTTTGATGAAATAATTAAATTTGAAGCTGAATATAAGGAATATCAGAGGCGCGTTTGGTGCGGACGCGTTCGGAGCACGGCTGGGGGCAGGAGGGCTGGGTGCGAGGGTCGATGCCGGCTCAGCGGGGACAGGAGAGGTGCTTTTTTAGAGAAATCCATCCCTGGAGGAGAAGGGACGGGGACCCGGGGTCCTTTGTGTGCCACACAAAAGCTGGTGCCTGGCTGGTGTTAAATCGCACGTCGGGAAGGGCCGTCCAGGCAGCTGCGTCCGAGGAGCCACCAGCGCTTCTGAAATGTGTTAATAAACGTGGGTTTATTCGTGGGAGACGTCTAAAGGGATGTGGAGAAGGTCTCTCCCTTCTGTAGTCAGTGCCCTCCAGACAGGTACGGACATAGCTACGTGCCTGGAAAAACCTCCCGGATAAAGCTGCAAATCTTAGAGACCATTTTAAGCCGTTACAGCTTAAAAAAAAAAAAGGGAGATTTGATGGTGATTCTTAGAAAATATGAGTAAGTGGCCTCTAAATGATTAAACAGGAGGTTTCGCTGAGTCAGGAGCCAAACGGGGTGATGCTGGAGATTTGGAGACCAGACCAGACACGTGCTGGAGCCAGGCGGGTTTTTGCCCCTGCGGAAATTTGTGCATTTTGTGTTTGACCTCTTAGGCAGGCGATGCTGATCGTTGGTGGCTCTGCGGGTAGGGTGGAAATAGCACAGGTCAGCAGCTTTCTGTGTCCTTTCTGAGCCCAAGTCAGAGTTTAGGCTTGACTTTACCAAACAAGCAGGTTTTGGGAAGATCTGGAAATGATTTGTAAATTGACCATTTCCTCTCCAGTCCCCAGTTTTGACCATTGGACTTGCCCTTGGATGTTGACAGAAATGCTGGGAAAAAAAAACCAAACCAAAACAACAAAAAACACCCCAGGAATTTAAAGGTTGTTACTGAAATGCGGTTGGGGTGACTGCTTCTACTTGATGATGAATCTGAATTTTCTTTTTGTCTTTAGCTGCCTTTCCTCATCGACTGAACCTTTTTTACTTGGCCAATGACGTCATACAGAACTGCAAGAGAAAAAATGCAATTGTCTTTCGTGATACGTTTGCAGAAGTGCTTCCTGAAGCTGCTTCATTAGTGAAGTAAGTAACGATTTGCGTTGGAAAGGTTGAATATCTCCAGAAATGTCAATTTTTCTTCTAACGTCTCAAAGTCCCTCAGCAAGATTTTGAGGAAAATTTTTGAAATTTTTCAAAATTTTTGAGGAAAATTTTGAGGAAAACTCTGTGGGTTTGAGCTTCTCTACGCGAAGTACGCTAGAACGGGCGTAGAGCTGCCTTTTAATTTGCACGGGGGTCTCGTTTGAGTAAAAGGATCACGTGAAGCGCTGCGAGGGGCCAGTCTTGCACCAGTACGTGTGTGCCCTGGGGCTCTGCCCTCCCCTTGCCTGCAGGCACCTGTGGCTTGTGTTGCTGCTGCTGGGGGGGACGGTGGCAGACTCAG
The DNA here is from genome assembly GCF_965140245.1 of Athene noctua. NCBI lineage: Eukaryota > Metazoa > Chordata > Aves > Strigiformes > Strigidae > Athene > Athene noctua. The sequence continues at coordinate 3,419,080 of NC_134065.1, read as the reverse complement.
GGGAGCCCTCGCAGCGAGGAGGGGTGCAATAAGACAGGGAAGAAGAGGAGGAGGGAGTCTTTGTGGTCTCCACCAAGAGAACGAGCGTCGCAGATGCCGCTCTAACCCCTGCCTGGCTTCTGCGAGCTGCTCCCGCGCTGCCGTACCCATCTGCTAAAACGTTATTTCAGAGCAACGCGTCCTCAAAGGTGGTTTTGTGCTCTGCTGGAAATCGGAGGCTTTAATTTATCAGAGTTAACGTGGGACGAAAAGATCTCGTGCTGGCCTGGGTCCAAACGAGGCAAGCCCCATCCCATCGGTACCGCTCTCCGTTTTGGTTTTGGAATCTTCCTCAAACCAGATGGTCTCTAAGGGCCAGGACGTAGTAAAAATACAAAGCAGCTCCGGAGCAGTAACGTGACGTTGCTGGTTTGTCTTTGGATCAGAGTTTGAAGCGGCAGATGGTTGAAGGTAGCACGAGGCAGGGAAAAGGTTAAAGTTGGACTGCTCATCAGCTTGTATTTAAATGTAAGCTGCCAGAAGAGAAGGTTGAAAATACCATTAATAGATGGCAACAGTGAGGAGGAGGGAGAAAAAAATCTGAGGTTATCAGCTACCGAAGCGAAAGAGCAGGAAAAGCTACAGTTACCAATCCTTCGATAACCCCGACGGGTTTTATCAAGCCCAGTCCTGTTCCAGATGTTGCTACAGAAATAATGACATGGATAAAAGTTCTGTGAATTTGCTGCTTCTGTCCCTCAGAGTTTGTGTACCCCAGGGCTGTGACTTGGCTGCCCTTTATGGACCTGATGGAAGATTGCTGTCTCTTCCCCGTGCACCTCGCTGGCCCCGAGAGGTGCTGTCGTTCTGTCTGTCCCTCTGCAAAGCTTTGCATGGCCAGGGACAGCCGTGTCACTCCCCGGCAGAGTCTCAGTGACTCACCTTCTTCTTGTTGGTTTAAAAATCAGAAAAAGCGGCGAGAAAAATGCATTGTTCTTTCTTGGGACGCAACCGGAATGTGATCGCAGCAGGGCTCAAAGTCATCATCATCATCGAATCATCACAGAGAGGTTTGGGTTGGGAGGGACCTTACAGCCCCCCCAGTGCCACCCCCTGCCCCGGGCAGGGCCACCTTCCCCCAGCCCAGGTTGCCCAAAGCCCCGTCCAACGCGGCCTTGAGCCCTTCCAGGGAGGGGGCAGCCCCAGCTGCTCTGGGCAGCCTGTGCCAGGGCCTCACCCCCCTCCCAGGGGAGAATTTCTGCCTCAGATCTCACCTGAATCTCCCCTCTCTCAGGTTAAACCCCTTCCCCCTGATCCAGAGTCCCCCCCCCTTTCCCGCAGCCCCTTTCAGCCCTGGGGGGCCGCTCTAAGGTCTCCCCGGAGCCTTCTCTCCTCCAGCTGAACCCCCCAACTCTCCCAGCCTGTCCTCACAGGGGGGCTCCAGCCCCCCCAGCATCTCCGTGGCCTCCTCTGGCCCCGCTGGAGCAGGTCCGTGTCCTGTTGGTGCCCCCAGTCGCCTCTGGTTGTTGGCAGGGGTCGGGCTCGCCAGCTGCCCTCAGTGCTAAATTCAGGGCACGTGAGCTTTCATTGGGGTTGCTTTGCAGGAACCGCCCTGCGTTTGGGTGATTACCAGCGTGACAACTGCTCTGGTCGCGTGTTTTTCCTCTCATCCCAGAGCTGTCCCCTGGGTCCGTGCCCTTGTGTTGACTCGAGTGTCTAGGGAGAACGCACTCGGCGGGTGGGTGCTTACAGATGTTTTATTTTGTCTTTTTGTTTTTTCCTTGAGACAGAAGCCCCTGCACAAGATACACTATTTGAGACCAGGCCATCTCCTTTTCTTTCTTTGGATTCTTACAGATGACATTCTTAACTCCCAAGTGCTGCTAGGCACAGAGGGGATGTGTGATCAGAGACAAGTGCGAGGGCTCGTTGTTCTGATGAAGTTCAGTCACTTCTCCCTGAAGCACTTACTCTTCTCTGTGAAGGGAGTAATGTTTTATTTTCTTCCCTGGAAGAATCACTTGTTTCCCAGAGCATCCACACAGAAAGCTGCTTTGGAAGAGTAACAAAATCATTTTTTTCTTATGAAAAAGGGCTTCAGAGAAATCCTACTGGTGTTCTTACCGCTCTGAAACCTTGTCATTTTACCCAAAAAGGGGCCTTGATCCCTTACAATTAATTCCAAGTGTGTGGACTTGCTGCGTTGGTTCACTGGGACCCCTTGTAGTAGAACTATAGCCATCACCTGGACAAAGAACTACCTGGTCTGAAGGGTCTTTGAAAGTTTGGATTTAAATACATAATTATTTTTATTATTATCCATTCTGGAATCACAAGAAATTAGAGTGAGGGGGTAAAGAAAACCCACTACGCTTTTCTTTTTCAGGGATCCATCCGTTTCCAAATCTATTGAAAGAATCTTCAAAATCTGGGAGGACAGAAATGTGTACCCTGAGGAAACCATTTTGGCACTAAAAGAAGCTCTGAGTAAGTTACTTACCCTTTGCATTTCTTACCTTACAAACTAACGTGTGAGGTTCAAGAAAATGTCTGCTATTGCGGAGTGAAATGAGCTTATGTCTGTTCTTTCTGCATTTCCACCTAGCGCAGACTTTAAAGTAGCGAGGTGTTGTATGTGAGCAGCACTGATTTAATCTGCTTCACATCTTTTTGTACCTTTCTGAAGACAACTCTGAATCCTTTCACATAAGCTGGAATTGTTCCAGCTGAGAGTAAACAGAACGTGAGGGTAAAGTGGTCCTACAAGTCCTGAACACGGTGCCCCGGCTCTACCTTTGTGTCCTTGGCCCTACCTCTGAGCCTGTTTTAACAAATCAGTTGTTTTTACTAATAATATTTGTGGTGTAGGAAAGAGGCTGGAAGCAGAGCTGGAGAGTGAAGTGTCCTCGAGTGAAAGAACTCAGCTTAAAAGCTGAAATAGCTAACGTTAACTGGAAACGTGCCTAGTCAGTTAAAAGCAGAAACGAGCCGATACTCAAATACTTGAAGGGAACGAGTCCGTGTTTCTGCTTTACTCGGTCACATCGTTAAGAGCTAAAGGTGCTCCAGGAGATCCCCAGGGGTGGCTCTGAGGGCCGGTTGTCGTCATGGCAGGAGAAACACGGCGTCTCGGGTTCAGGCGTTGGCAGGTGGAAAGGCTTTAGTTGGGCGTTGCATGCTGAGAAGTGAAGTTTATACGTACATCCCGAAATCTCCTTAATTTTTGTAACTTGAAACCAAAAATATTTCAGTTTACTTGTGAATTAGGTATTGGGGCTATTTTCCCTGACTTTTATTACTTGCCTGTTGAATGCTGATTTTGTAAAAGCCTGTCTAAAGAGCCAAGTGGTCTACTTTTTATTTTTAGATGCCTTGTGTTTTTTTCTTTTTACTCTGGTCATTACTGTGATTTTTTTTTTTTTTTTTTTTTTTTGAACTGTCTTAGTGTAAGGGCAAACAGAAACTTGATTTAAAAAATAGAAGACCATCCCACAGGTTGCTGTATTCCTGAGTAAACTTAGGTTCTCTTGGGCATCCAGCAGCTCACCTAAGGAAGTTGGTCTAGGTATTTTAAAACAAATTTCTGTTCACTCTTTTACCGTGCAACCCTATGGCACCAAAACCAGATTCTTAAAGGAATCCCATAGTGCCAGACTGCAAAAAATGAAATGTTTTCCAGGTACCACTTTCAAAACTCAGAAGCAGCTGAAAGAAACTCTGAACAAACAACCGAATAAGCCGTGGAAGAAATCGCAAAGTAAGGAAACAATGTGAACTCTCTGAACTAATATAGAAATTGCCTTCTCGAGGAAGAGAAGAAAGGCTAGCCCAAACTGGGCAGAGTACCTGGACTAAAACATGAGCCAGCATGCATCTTCCAGGCTTGTAAAGCTCCTTACAGACTAATATGTAAAGCACCAAGGAGTTGTTGCTAGAGAACCACTTTTTAAAGGAATGAAATAACCAAAAAAAAAAAAAAAATTAAATCTTTTTGAGAGCGGAGATTATGAACAGTAGAGGAAAGAGCTGGTGGAACCCCTTGGAAACTGGCGTTAGACTATTCAGAGATGAAGACAGACAGAACCGTGTGCTTTGGCAGCAGGAGGTGGACACTACCTTCGTGCTCAGGAACACGTCTTCAGCAGCAAACTAGGTGCTAGGATTAAAGAAAACTGGAAGCTGGCAGTGCAGATAACGAACTTTGGCGTCGGGGAGCGCAGTCTAGCGGGAAATGCGTTTTGTAATAAACCACTCTCAGTAATCTCGGTACACGCCAACGCCTCGAAGGGTCCGTAAAGAGAACGTTAGGTGTGAGACGTGGCGTGCGCCCGCCCCTACGAGTGCTGAGCTCAGAAGGTTAACAAAAGAGTTTGGAAGCGTTTATTACTTGGCTTAACATCACAACCTGCTTTCCCGAATAAAAATGTGCTGTATTCAGCGTGGCTGAAAGGTGGTTTGCTTCTTATCAGATGTTTCTCGTGTTTTGTCCAGAAACCAATGGATTTAGTGGCTCTTGATAGTGGGGTTCGTTCCCCCCTGCTCTGTTAGTAAGATGTCAGAGTAAAGGTGTAACAGTTTTTAAGGTTGAGAGCACGGTTAGGCCTAGTAAGTACCAGAGGGAGACGCCGTCCAAAGGAAACTCTGGGCTGCACGTGTCTGCTCTAAGTCTGGCACTTGGGGAATAACGTCACCTGCCTTGTAGAGAGCTATAAACTCACGGGGTAAGGCTGTTAGATCAGCCCTTGCAGGGACTTGTCTTCCCAACCGTAGAGCTGGAAAAGGTATGCACAGTGAATTTTTATAGCCCGTTAAAAAAAAATAACCCCAAAACCAAACATAAACCCCAATAATATATAATTTGTTGACATCGGTCATGATCTCTCTGCATGTGACTGTGTCCCGATTAGCTAACAGAAAGCCAGAGCGCTGAGGGAAATCTGTGTGGAGGGGAAAATGTGATGAGTAACAACAGCCTGCGCATCTTTTGTTGCGTTATGTTAAAATATTTTTAACAGAACTGCCTTTTGTGACTTACTTTTAGTCGGGATGTAGTTCCTCGGTTTCCTTATACTTGTTCTTTATTCCAACAGCATCCACGAACCCGAAAGCTGCTTTGAAGTCCAAGATTGTTGCTGAGTTCAGAGTAAGTCTGCAAGTGGAAATCACAGAATCAGCTAGGTCGGAAAGGACCTTGAAGATCATCTAGTCCAACTGTTAGCCTAGCACTGACCGTTCCCAGCTCTGCCAGATCCCTCAGCGCTGGCTCAGCCCGACTCTTCAACCCCCCCAGGGATCCCGGGGACTCCCCCCTGCCCTGGGCAGCCCATTCCAACGCCCAACAGCCCCTTCTGCACAGAAATCCTTCCTCAGAGCCAGCCTGACCCTGCCCTGGGCAGCTTGAGGCCATTCCCTCGGGGCCTGGCGCTGGGGCCTTGGCTCCAGAGACTCATCCCCCCTCTCTGCCCCCTCCTGGCAGGGAGTTGCAGAGGGCCAGGAGGTCTCCCCTCAGCCTCCTCTTCTCCAGACTGAACCCCCCCAGTTCCCCCAGCCGCTCCCCAGCAGACCTGTGCTCCAGACCCTGCCCCGGCTCCGTTGCCCTTCTCTGGCCACGCTCGAGTCATTCAATGGCCTTTTTGGGGTGAGGGGCCCAAAACTGAACCCAGGAATCGAGGTGAAATATTCTGTTGCTCTAACCTCCGTCCTCAGGCTGTAGCTTCTGCGTAGCTTACGTCCACCAGCAGCGTAAGCTCGATGGGAAGCTTGCGTATTTGGGGTTTTTTCGTTCCTTGGCCTAGAACAGCTGTTAGACATCGCAGCTGTGAGTTTTATTTGGGCTGCCCCCACTTCTGTGCACCGTTAGGGACAACAGGACAGCTGGAAAGCGTTTGGAGCAGGGACTCCCTGCACAAACACTGGTTTTCATTTGGGGTAACCTGGTACAAGAGAGCGATTTGCCTTCCCGGGGGCCGTGCAAACTCCCCGGGCTCTGCGCTGAGCGGGGCTGCCCGCAGCGTACGGTCGGCTCGTCCTAGTGCAGGAGGAGTTTAGGTTGGCTGAGGAGTTGGTGGCAAGAAATTAGGTCCCCCAAAGGATTGCGGTGTGTTAATGAAACGCATGGGCACTAGTGGAGTGGAAAAAAAGAAAATAAAAAAGGCCTGACTCTACCCTTAACTCGTAGAATTGTAGAATTACAGCCCCTGCCTGAGCCCAGGTCTGCTGGTCTGTTTGACTTGAGCTTAAAAATCCAGAGATTCGCCCGGTCCGTTTCTGCCTTAGCCCTCATTCAGAAATGATCTTGAACCCGGAGCGTTTGTTGTTGCTGAAGCAGGTTTAGCTCAGCGCAGCGGGGCTTCTCTTCCGTGGAATGTGATGAGGATGCTTTTCTTGTTTTGGTTTTTATTTTTTTTCAGCCACAGTCTCTCATTGATGAGTTGCTATTATACAAGCGCTCGGAAGACCAGATAGAGCTGAAAGAGAAGCAGCTTTCCACGATGAGAGTGGATGTGTGCAGCACCGAAACGCTTAAATGCTTAAAAGGTAAAGACGGCGTTTAACGAACAAAACCCGACCTAACTGAAGGAGGTGCAGATGCAGTCGTGGGAGCGCCTCGGTTCCGTTGAGCCTTAGACCAGAAAATCAGACTCTTGTCTGTAAAATGCCAAAATTTCAAAGTGCTGTTAAGAACCACCAAGCAGGAGCCTAAAATCTTTGTTAATTCGAACTTGTTTGTTAAAACCCGCGGGTGCGGAGCTCGGACAAAGCAGAAGCGATGAAGATGTATTTTGTACTATGCAAACACGCCCTCGTAGGTCGTTAAAACATGCATTGTTCTTCATGTGCTCAGAAACCCTTAAATAATTTTGGATTTAATATTTTAAATTAATTAAGGCATCCATCAGTGGCTCCGGTTTGAGAATGCCAACTGCGAGTCCGACAGCGAGCAGCGTGTGTTAGGCGTAAATGAACTGAGTTACGTTGAGCCGTATTAACAGGAAATTTAATTGTAAAACTGCAGATTGCTCTAGCTGTGCTTGGTAACCCGTGACTGCAGTCTTTGAAAATGGTCGTTTACAGTCGTGGTCACTCGTGGGTGTTGTGAACCCCGATGATTTTAGGAATGTGGTAACAAAGGGGAAAAAAAAAAAAAAAAAAATCAGTATTTTTGCCTCTTCCAAAATGGAAGTACGCTCTCTGGGTGGTTGAAAGGGTAAAAGTTTACACTTCTGTGTCTTAAATTTATTTATCGCTAATAACTAGTTGAAAAACTGCAGCTTGGCCTCTGTCTTGAACGATGGGTGAACTGGGGAGCACACGGTGTCCATCGTCTGAGCTGCCCCGTTGCTGCCGCCGAGGACGCGCGTCCGAGGGCTGATTTCCCGTTCGGCGGCGCACGGCTCCTTATTGACGTGGTGTTCATCTCCTTGCAGACAAAACAGGAGGAAAGAAGTTCTCCAAGGAGTTCGAAGAAGCAAGCTCAAAGCTGGAAGAGTTTGTGAATGGCTTAGACAAACAAGTGAAAAATGGCCCTTCTCTCACTGAAGCCCTGGAGAACGCCGGGATATTTTATGAAGCGCAGTATAAGGAAGTCAAGGTGGTAGCAAACGTAAGTACACATTTTCCTCGGGCAGAGCGACGTCTGACTGCGGTCACTGAGCATCTCGGAGGCTGGAAAATGCATCTGCTCTCTCTTCACAACTTCCTTTATTTGGTGCGTTTGTTGTACAAACGGTTTTAAGAGAGCGGAGTTGGTGTCGGGCAGGAAAAGGAGATGCTGCAAAAATCCGTGGGACAGCAGCTCGATTCTTGTGTGTCGCTGGGTTTAAAAACCTCTGGGTTTTTAAACGGGGGCGAAATTACAGTTAGTCTTAACAGATCCTAAATTCTGGAAGCTGCGCAAGTTGTGATTAATATGCAAACTAGTTGAACAAACAAAGAATTCGGTAAAGTGTTGTAAAAACAACCAATCCCCCCAACCCTACAAAAAAAAAAAAACCAACAACAAAACAAACAGGCAGCAGATTTGTTAGGAAACGTCGTGGTTTTTATGAAAATTGTTTCAAATCTCTGGAAAAAGGTTTTGCCTTCCTGTTTTTTTCTTTTTTTGTGTGTGTGGTTGTTGCTTTGCAAGCCACACTGAAAAGCTGAGATCTTACTGCAGGGTGCAGGTTACTGATGAAATGGTTCTCTAAGGTTGCGTGCTGCTTCGTTAGGGAAGTAATTAAGGCATGCTCTCTGCCTGTAAAAGATACTCAGTCTGATGTCCGTCCTTTCTCAGGCTTATAAAACGTTTGCTAATCGAGTGAGCAATCTAAAGAAGAAGCTGGACCAGTTGAAAGCCACGCTGCCTGATCCGGAGGAGTCTCCTGTCCCTTCTCCCAGCATGGACGCCCCATCCCCGACGGGCTCCGAGTCGCCTTTCCAGGGGATGGGGGAGGAGGACAACTCCCGGTCTCCGGTGGTCGGAAGCCGCAAGACGACGTCTCCGGAGCCTGTGACGGATAATCGGGATGTGGAAGACATGGAGCTCTCGGACGTGGAGGATGATACGTCTAAAATTATCGGTACGTGCTGGGGGGGCAGCGGAGGAGGTGCCGTGTCGAAACGACGCGGGGACAAAACGGCCCTTTCGAGCCTCGTTGGGACGCCCAAAGCGCTCGTGGGGCTGCGGGTTGGTGCTGTTGGGTTTCCCTCTCCTGCCCCAGTCCCCTGACATGAGCGGGGAAGTCTCGATCCACCCGTGATGGTTCCCACCTCCCAAACTGCTCCTCCGATACATTTTTACGTAGCCTGCGGGAATCAGACCTGTTGAAAATCCTCTGCCCCAAGTAACTCATCGGGGACGGGGTGACGGTTGTGCTCTTGTTCTCCCCCTCCCTGCTGCAGTGGAAGAGAGGAAGGAGAAGCAGGCTGCCCCACCTTCGGCCCCCGCCAAGGCTGAAAGCGTCCCCAAAGCGGTTCCCTCGACGGCCGCGACGTCGGTGACGGTGACGCCGCCCGCCCAGACCCCTGCGACCCCCCCGGCTCCGAAGGCGGCGAGCGCAGCCCCCGTCCCCCCGGCGCCAGCACTTGCCTTGCCCAACCTGGCCAACGTGGACCTGGCCAAGATCAGCTCCATTCTTAGCAGTTTAACTTCTGTAATGAAAAACACAGGTGAGTGCTGAAGCGATACCAGCCCACGCGTTTGGTTAACGGAGCTAACGATGGAGTTTTGTTTTGTAATCTTTTAAAGCTTTAATTGTCTCAAAATAAACACGAATGAGTTACTACTTAAAAGATCTGGCTCGGTCTCTCTGACGCACGACTGTCAGCTGCGTGAGCCTCTCTTTGCTCAGCGGAGCTCTGCTGCAGTTGTATCCGTGGAACAAACCCGAGCCAAGGAAAAGCTTCTGTTAACGAAGCAACGGACGTGAGCGGTGTGTGCTTCCATCCTAGGTGTCAGCCCCGCCTCGAGACCTTCTCCGGGAACCCCAACCAGCCCAACAGCTCTTACTAGTGGCCTGAAGACTCCCGTCATGGGGACTCCATCTGCTCCTTCAAATCCGTTAGCAAATATTCTCTCCAAAGTTGAAATAACTCCTGAAAGTATTTTGTCTGCTCTCTCCAAAACCCAGACTCAGACTGCACCAGCGTTGCAAGGTACCGGCGTGGGTCTTGAGGGAATGGCTGACTCTGTGTTTGATGGCTGAAACGTGCTTACCCTAAAGCAAAAACGAAGGGGGAAAAAAAAAAAGTTATGTGGAATGTGTTACGTCTTAGGCAAACGCAGATGACTTTCTCAGGTGGCATAGGTGTTACAGGCCAGGGAGTTTTTATTACTTCACGTTTTGGCTGAACGCAACAGGAGACCGAGAGAGGTCTTTGTGGTTTCTGTGTCCTTTGCTTTTTTTTTTTTTTTTTTTTTTTTTTTTTTTTTAAGAGCAGAAACCTTCGAGAGGTGCTGCTCCTGCTTCTGCACCTCGCTTGCCTTACCCTGCTCGGTAGCGCTGGGTAGTTTTTTTACGCCTGGCTACAAAGCTAGGATGAGTTATTACCCAACTTACTCAGATGTATGTTGTAATTTATATTTATAGATCAGTCTGAGCCTCTGGCAAAAGTTTGCACCTGGGCGGGTGCTAACGTCAATATTAATGCGGCAAAATCCAGTCATTTCCCTGGCTAAAACATGAAGTGGTTTTAAGGAACGACGTCTGCGGTACAAATACCAAAACCTTTCTCTTGACAGCGGCTCAGGTTCACTGGCCTCTTACCTGAATATCTGAACACAATGTTCTTTTCTTCCAGGTTTGTCATCCTTACTTCAGAGCGTTGCTGGAAATACCGTTCAGTCGAGCGAAGCCGCGTCGCAGAGCACTTCGGCATCGCCAGCCAACACAACTGTTCCTTGTGCGAAAGGGAGGAATATCCCTTCCAGCACTCAGTCCTTTATATCCAAAAGTTTTGGTTATTCGCCAAACTCCTCTACTGCTGAGGTTTCCTCGACTTCAGTTAATAAGGCTCCTGTTGGACATACCCCAGGGCTGTCAAGCTCCAGTTTTAAGCCACCAACCAATTCCTTGGGATTTTCCAGTTCCCACCCTACCAGTCCTTCCTCCCTTCTGCCAACAGAAACCTCACTGGGTCAATCCTCTGAAATTTCAAAAGCGAAGCTGGAATCGGAACCCCCTTCTCCGAGCCTGGAGATGAAGATACACAATTTCTTGAAGGGAAATCCCGGCTTCAGCGGTCTGAACTTGAATATTCCAATCCTCAGCAGCTTAGGGTCCAGCATCGCCACGGAAAGTCACGCATCTGACTTCCAGCGTGGTCCTACCAGCACTTCCATGGACAATGTGGACGGAACACCAGTGCGCGACGAGCGAAGCGGGACCCCCACCCAGGACGAGATGATGGACAAGCCGACGTCGAGCAACGTCGACACTATCTCCTTGCTGTCCAAAATCATGAGCCCCGGTTCTTCGACTCCCAGCAGCACGAGGTCGCCTCTTCAGAGCCGGGACGACGGATATTCCCAAGAGCTCTCCAATTCCGTGCACGCCTACCGGCCCTTCGGCCTCGGCAGAGAGTCTCCGGCCGGCTTGTACAAGCAGTCTGCAGACAGCATGGAGATCCCCTCCTCTTTAATGGACTCCTCCCAGGAGAAGTTTTACCCAGACACGTCTTTTCAGGAAGACGAAGATTATCGCGACTTCGATTACTCCGGGCCGCCGCCGTCGGCCATGTTAAACCTGGAGAAGAAGCCCGCCAAGTCTATCTTGAAATCGAGCAAGCTCTCAGAAGCTGCAGAGTACCAGCCAGTCCTGTCCAGCTACGGTCAAAGATCGCAGGAATTTGGCGTCAAGTCGTCCTTTCCCCCATCCATGAGGTCTATTCTTGATCAGAGCGAGAGCTGCGACCCGCTGGCGTCGTCTCCGGGGATGTACGGGAGCTACGGCCTCAGAGGAAACGACTCCACCTCGGACGGCTCCCCTTCGCCCAGCAAAAACGACGTGTTTTTCACGCCGGACTCCAACCACAACAACTTACCGAAATCCGTGGTGCACTCCGGCCTCGCGCAGAAGCAATACCCGGACTCGCCCCACTCGCTTCCCCACCGCTCGCTTTTCTCTTCTCCAAACACCCTCTCCAGCCCCGTGGGCCGAGCTCCCGCGGCGAGCGTGGAGAAATCCTTGGGTTCTTCCATCTCCGCCACCTCGACCATTGAGTTCAAGAACATGCTCAAAAACGCCTCCCGCAAGCCCTCTGAGGAGAAGCATTTTGGTCAGATTTCCAAAAGCAGCTCCGGTGAGGGGGTGAGTTTATCTGGCGCCGCCAAGGGGGAGCCGCAGCCACAGGAGGAGCACTACCGCATCGAGACCAGGGTCTCCTCGTCCTGCTTGGACTTACCCGACAGCACCGAGGAGAAAGGGGCCCCCATCGAAACGTTGGGTTACCACAATGCCTCGAGCAGGGGGATGTCAGGAGAACCCATCCAGACCGTGGAATCCATCCGGGTTCTGGGAAAAGGGAGCAGAGGACACGGGCGAGAGGCGAGCCGGGCGGCGACGGGCTGGTTCGAGATGAGCGGCGGCGGAAGCGCCTTCGATAACGGGCCCTCGGGCGCCTCGGAGCTGCCGGGCATGGGCGGCTTCCCGGCGCCCTACAAGGAGCACGTTCCCCCTTTCCAGGAGAGCGTCAACAACTTCCGAACAAATAACTTCAGCCCCGCTTTCGAGCACCACCTGCCGCCGCCGCCGCCGCCGCCCCTCGCCCCGCCTCCCATCGAGCACGGGACTCCCTTCCAACGGGATGCGGTGGGTCCCCCCGCCGGGCCCCCGCCCGCCACCGCTGCTCCCCCCAAGGACCACGGCAGCCTCTTCCCGAGGGATCACTCGGTCCCTCCCCGCATGCCGTCGGTGGATCACGCCAACCCTTTCTCGAAGGAAACCTCCGCTCCGCTCTCCCTGCCCCACGGCGTCCCCCCGCCTCCTTCCGTGGAGCACGCCGGGGTCCCCTTCCCCACGCCCCCGCCGCCCCCCGTCCCCGGGGAACACGCCAACGTCCCCTTCCCCGCCCAGCCGCCGCCGGCCGGGGAACACGGCGCCGTCCCCTTCCCCGCGCCGCCCCCCATGGCGGTGGAGCACGGCGCCGGCGCCTTCCCCAAGGAGCACGCTACCATCCACCAAGGGACGATGAAAGAGCATTTCTCCGTGCACCCCCAGCCCCGCGAACCGCTGGCCCAAGCCCAACAGCGGGACCACGCCGCAGCCCCCCTGGCCCGCTCCCGCGAGGCCGTGGGGCTGACCCCCCTCTCCAGGGAGCAGCTGGGGGCGGCCCGCGGCCTGGGCCCCCCCGCTCACAGGGACGGTGCCAGCCGCGGCGGGGTGCTGGTCAGGACCCCCCGCGCTGAATTCAGACCGCGAGAGCCCTTCGTAAGCAGAGACCCCTTCCATAGCCTGAAAAGGCCCCGGCCGCCCTTCGGGAGGGGGTCCCCCTTCTTCACCCCAAAACGCCCCTTCTTCCCCCCCAGGTACTGAAGCAGACGCCCAGCTCCCGAGCGAAGGCATCCGGACGCTGTAGAGAGCAGCGGAGTAGCGCTTTCACTTGTTTGGGTTTTTTTTTTTCCACGTTTTATTTTTTTTCTTGCCTTTAAGAAGCCCCATAACCTTCTCCTAAATTAAACATTTTGGG